>NW_027512446.1:0-300000 GCF_048772815.1 Callospermophilus lateralis
TTCCCAGCTTTTCCAGGATTCTCCATACTGCTTTTCAAATTTGCCACAACAGTTTGCAGTCCCACCAGAAATGTACAAGAGTACCCTATTCTCCACATCCTCGCCAGCACTTGTTGTTTGACTTCATAATGGCTGCCAATCTTACTAGAGTAGGATGGTTTCTTAGGGTGATTTTAATTTGCATTTCTCTGACTGCTAGAGATGGTGAGCATTTTTTCATTTACTTACTGATTGATTGTATGTCCTCCTCTGAGTAGTGTCGGTTCAGGTCCATGGCCCATTTTTTGATTGGGTTATTTATCATCTTATTGTCTAATTTTTTGAGTTCTTGGTATACTCTGGATATTAGGGCTCTATCTGAAGTGTAAGGAGTAAAAATTTGTTCCCATAATTTAGGCTCCCTATTTACCTCTCTCATTTTTTATCCTGCTGAGAAAAAACTTTTCAGTTTAAGTAAGTCCCATTTGATGATTCTTGTTATTAACTCTTCTGCTATGGGTGTCCTGTTAAGGAATTTGGAGCCCGGCCCCACATTATGTAGATCGGAGCCAACTTTTTCTTGTATCAGATGCAGAGTCTCTTATTTGATATCTAGCTCCTTGATCCACTTTGAGTTAACTTTTGTGCATGGCAAGAGGAGGGGATTCGATTTTATTTTGTTGCATATGGATTTCCATTTTTTACAACACCATTTGTTGAAGATGCTATATTTCCTCCATTGCATGCTTTTAGCTCCTTTATCAAATATAGCATAGTTGTAGCTTTGTGAATTAGTCTTTGTGTCCTCTATTCTGTACCATTGGTCAACCTGCCAGTTTTGGTACCAGTGCCATGCTGTTTTTGTTAATATTGCTCTGTAGTATAGTTTTAAGTCCGGTATCGCTATACCGCCTGATTCACACTTCCTGCTAGAATTGCTTTTGCTATTCTGGGTCTTATATTTTTCCATATGAATTCCATGATTGCTTTATCTATTTTTACAAGAAATGCCATTGGGATTTTGATTGGCATTGCATTGAACCTATAGAAAACTTTTGGTAATTTCGCCATTTTGATGATGTTAGTTCTGCCTATCCAGGAACAGGGTATATTTTTCCATCTTCTAAGATCTTCTTCTACTTCTCTTTTTAGGGTTCTGTAGTTTTCATTGTATAAGTCTTTCACCTTTTTTGTTTGGTTGATTTTTAAGTATTTAATTTTTTTGAGGGTATTGTGAATGGAGTGTTTTTCCTCATTTCTGTTTCAGGAGGTTTGTCGCTGATATACAGAAATGCCTTTGATTTATTCGTTTTGATTGTATATCCTGCCACTTTGCTGAATTCATTTATTAGTTCTAGTAGTTCTTTTGTAGACCCTTTTGGGTCTTCTATGTATAGAATCATGTCACCAGGAAATAGTGATAATTTTCGTTCTTATTTTCCTATTTTTATGCCTTTGATTTCTTTCGTCTGTCTAATTGCTCTGGCCAGTGTTTTGAGAACTATATTGAATAGAAGTGGTGACAGAGGGCATCCCTGACTTGTTCCAGATTTTAGAGGGAATGCCTTCAATTTTTCTCCATTCATAATGATGCTAGCCTGAGACTTAGCATAGATAGCTTTTACAATGTCGAGGTTAGTTCCTGTTATCCCTATTTTTCTAATGTTTTGAACATAAAGTGATGCTGTACTTTGTCAAATGCTTTTTCTGCATCTATCGAGATGATCATATAGTTCCTATCTTTAAGTCTATTGATGTGATGAATAACATTTATTGATTTTCGTATATTGAACCATCGTTGCATACCAGGGATGAATCCTACTTGATCCTGGTGAACAATTTTTTTGATTTGCCTTTGTATTCGATTAGGCAGATTTTTATTGAGGATTCTTGCATCTAGGTTAATCAGATATATTGGTCAGTAGTTCTCTTTCTTTGAGGTGTCTTTTTCTGGTTTTGGAATTAGGGTGATGTTGGCCTCATAAAATGAATTTGGCAGAGCTCCCTCTTTTTCTATTTCCTGAAATAACTTGAAAAGTATTGGTATTAATTCTTCTTTAAAGGTTTTGTAAAACTCCGCTGTATAGCCATCCGTTCCTGGGCTTTTCTTGGTTGGTAGTCTTTTGATTGCTTCTTCTATTTCATCCATTGATATTGGTCGGTTTAAATTGTGTGTATCCTCCTGACTCAGTTTGGGCAAATCATATGACTTAAGAAATTTATCGATGTCTTCACTATTTTCTATTTTATTGGAATAATGGTTTTCAAAATAATTTCTAATTGTCTTCTGTATTTCTGTAGCATCTGTTGTGATGTTGCCTTTTTCATCCCATATGTTAGTAATTTGAGTTCTTTCTCTTCTTTTCGTCTTTAGCATGGCTAAGGGTCTGTTGATCTTATTTATTTTTTCGAAGAAGCAACTTTTAGTTTTGTTAATTTTTTCAATAGTTTCTTTTGTTTCAATTTTGTTGATTTCCACTCTGATTTTAATAATTTCTTGCCTTCTGCTAAATTTGCTGTTGTTTTGCTCTTCCTTTTCTAGGGCTTTGAGATGAAGTGTGAGCTCACTTATTTGTTGGTTTTTCCTTTTTTTTCAGGAATGACCTCCAGGCGATGAATTTCCCTCTTAAAACTGCTTTCATTGTGTCCCATAGATTCCGATATGTTGTGTCTATAATTACGTTTATCTCTAAGAATTTTTTGATTTCCTCCTTTATGTCTTCTGTAACCCATTGATCATTCAGTAACATATTGTTCATTTTCCATGTGATGTAGAATTTTTCCTTCCTTCTTTTATCATTGATTTCCAGTTTCATTCCATTATGATCAGATAAAATGCATGTTATTATCTCCACACCTTTATATTTACTGAGGGTTGCCCTATGGCATCATATATGGTCTTTTTTTGAGAAGGATCCATGTGCTGCTGAGAAAAAAGTATATCCACTTGATGATGGTTGATATATTCTATATATGTCAGTTACATGTTGGTTATTGATTGTGATATTGAGTTCTATACTTTCTTTATTCAACTTTTGTTTGGATAATCTGTCCAATGGTGATAGATGTGTGTTGAAGTCACCCATAATTATTGTGTTGAGGTCTATTTCATTTTGGAGCTTGAGGAGAATTTGTTTCATGAACATCGTAGCACCATTATTTAGTGCATAAATATTGATAATTGTTATGTCTTGTTGGTGAATGGTTCCTTTTAACAGTATATAATGTCCTTCCTTATCCCTTTTGATTAACTTAGTCTTGAAGTCGATTTTATTTGATATGAGGATGTCCACCCCTGCTTGTTTATGAGGATAAGTGTGCATGGTGTATTTTTTCCCAACCTTTCACCTTCAGCCTGTGTGTCTTTGCATTTCAGATGTGTCTCCAGGAGGCAACATATTGTTGGATTTGTTTATTTAATCCAAGTTACCAGCCTATGTCGCTTTATTGGAGAGTTGAAGCCATTTACATTCAGAGTTACTATTGATGTATGGTTTGTACTGCCAGCCATGTTTGATTATTTATCTTTTTTTAAATTTAGTTTGTTTCTCCATGATAAGCTTTCACCCTGCCTCTGTCATTACCAAGGTACTTCCCACTGATGGTTTTGGTTGTTGTTTTTCATTTCTTTCTTGTGTAGTGTTTTTCTCAAGACGCTTTGTAAAGCTTGTTTTCTGGCTTCAAATTCTTTTAGCTTTTGTTTATCATGAAAGATTCTTATTTTATTGTAGTACCTGATGGTTAATTATGCTGGATACATAATTCTTGGTTGGCATCCATTGTCTTTCAGTGTTTGAAATACGTTTTTCCAGGATCTTCTCGCTTTCAGCATCTGTGATCAAATATCCGTTGTTAACCTTATTGGTTTACCACTGAATGTATTCTGCCTCCATTCTCTTGTAGATTTATTATTTTCTCTTTGTTCTGTATATTGGATATCTTCATAACAATGTGTCTTGGCATTCGTCTACTGTGATTTTGTGTGCTCTTGTCCTGTATGCATCTACAATTTGTATATCCATTTCCTTTTTTATTTCTGGAAAGTTTTCTGTAATTATTTCATTCAGCAGTTTTCTCATTCCCTTGGTTTGAGTCTCTGTACCTTCCTCTATCCTGATGACTCGTAAGTGTGGTTTTATTTATGTTATCCCAAATCTCTTGGATGTTTTTCTTGTGATTTTTTTGCCAGCCTTTCTGAGTTGGCTGGACTCGTTTCAAGATGATATATTTTGTCTTCATTATCTGACGTTCTGGCTTCTACTTGCTCCACTCTGTTAGTGATACTCTCAATGGAGTTCTTAATTTGGTTTATCATTTCCTTCATTTCTAGAATTATTGTTTGATTTTTTTTATAATCTCTATCCACTGATAAAGATGCTTAACTTTTTCTTTTATATGTTTATGTAATTCATTTTCAATGTTTTCTTTTACTGTTTGGATTTTCTGTCTCGTATCTTCTTTAAGTTTCCATTCCATCTGTCTAAGGTATTCCTTGAGTTCTTTATATGACCACTTTTCTGATGAATCCTGGTCCTCCTGAATATTTAGGGTGTTCTTCGTTGTTTGTTCTCCTTTTCTTCCTTGCTTGTTTATGCTGCTCATGTTACTTCTTGTTCTGTTTGACTGCTGAGTTACTGTTTACTCTTATAAATTTATTTGATGCTTGGGAGGAAAGATTTTAGAAGGGAAGGGAAAAAGTCACTAAAGAGAATGAGAGTAGGCAGGTAGAATGCAAGGAATGGGAAATAAGAAAATTGAAAAGAAATGAAATACAATAGAAAAAATAGAAAATAAAGAATGAAAATGATTTTTTTTAAAAAATGATAATGATAATATAAAATTAAAATTAAAATTTTAAAAAATAATAATAACAAAATATGGGAGGTGAGGGGGGATTGCAGAGGAAAGGAAAGGCAGCAGAATACAACAGTTACTAGTATGGTATTATGTAAAAATGTGGATGTGTAACCCATGTGATTCTGCAATCTCTACTTGGTTTAAAAAAGGGAGTTCATAACTCACTTGAAGCTAATGTATGCTAATGTATGAAATATGATATGTCAAGAGCTTTGTAGGGTTTTGAACAACCAATAAAAAAATAAAATAAAATAAAATTATTTTGCCATTTAAAAAAAAAAGAAAATAATTTTGAAGTTTATCTATGATCCAGGGGCAAGTTAAATGAAACAGTTTCCAGTTGTTAAGTCACCAAAAAATTTATTATTTCATGTGTTATTTATTTGCTTTGTAGTATGTTTAAATTTTATTTTTGGAAAGTTTTTAACCTTATTAAATTTGTTTATTTGTTGTGGGGGAAACAATTGTATATAGGTTAAGTATTGTTTATCAAAAATGCTTAGAACAAGAAGCATTTCAGATTTTGGATTTTTTTGGAATTATGGAATATTTATACACACATAATCTTGGGGATAAGACTCAAGTGTAAATATGAAATTCATTTATATTTCATACATGCCTTAGACCCATAGCCTGGAGGAAATTTCATACAACATTTTTAGTATACCTGCATTTTGACTGTAACCTGTCAAATGAAGCCAAGTAGGAAACTTTTCACTTGTCACATTCCAGTACTAAAACACGTTAGATTTGGCATTTTGGATTTGGGATTTGGGGATTAGGGGTGCCCAGTTTCCAGAGGGCAAATTCTATTTTTCTACTAAAGTAAACTCATTTATCATAGTAAGTTGTCCTAAGTTAATTATCTTTGTATCCACAAAATTCCTAAAACTTATTGTGGTGCCTATATTTCTCCTTAAAATCATATTTCAAACATTTAATCTTGCTTCATTGAATAAAAACAAATCATATTTTCATCTTATTTTTAGATTCTTTAATTAATTAACACAATTGCTGTCTTATTAAAGGTTCTTTCACTTAAAATACATATTTTACATTGATATTAATAATAGATTTTCTGGAATTATCAATAAAATTTTTATACAATAGCTTTTGCTCCCTGTATTTTCAAACACCACTTAACTTGTGTGTTTGTGTTGCAAACAACTTAGAGCTGATTTTGTATTTTTACTTCAAATGACATTTTCTACACACTTTCATTTATTTTTTATAATTTATTCTTTTTTACTAGTTTTTTTAGTTGTTGATGGATCCTTATTTAATTAATTAATTTATATGCAGTGCTGAGAATCCATCCAGTGCCTCACACATGCTAGACAAGTGCTCTACCACTGATCCACAACTCTAGCCCACTCCAGTTTATTCTTAAAATTCACATTTTTTTTTAGTTTATGTATAGGTATTTTTTTATTGGCTCTACACAGCACTGGTATACTATCATATTTCTTTTTTTAATTGGTTCTTTTTATACATAACATTAAGATTATACATAACATTAAGATTCATTTTGGCATAATTATAAAAGGATGAAATATAATTTGCTCTAATTCAGTCCCCAGTACTTCCTCTTTTTCTCCTTTCCTCCCTCTTTCTGTTCCCTTCCCTCCACTCTACTGATCTTTCCGCTATTTACTTTTAGTTTGGGGGGATTGTGCAGGTGTGTGTTGTGTGTATACATAATGGTGAGATCCAATACGTTTTTTCCCTTTCATTTGTTGTTTTATGGTAATACCGTGTGATTATTTTTATAGTGTTTAAGTTCTTTTATGAGGATTTTGGAAAATAAAAGCAATAAATTTGTGTTCTCAGATGGTCATCATGAACCGGAAAAAAAAATAAAATAAAATAAAAAATTTTAAAACATTTTTTAAAAGTTAAAGAACAGCAACAAAAAAATGAAAATAAAAGAAAACAAAAAAAACAAAAACAAAAACAAAAAAAACAAATTAAAATAATAATAATAACAATAAATACAGTCATAGATTGCAATAAACTTCTTTTCCAGTACATAGAGCTGTGCCCACTGGGCCAAGCTTCTCCTTTCAATAAGTGGGAACCAATCACTGTGCAGCAGCTCTTCCTCCCAGACTGGGTGGGTGTCCAATCCTGAGTGCCTAGGGCCTTCTTTTGTGTTTCCTCAAGCCAGGCCCCACTCACCTGTGACACTCACCACAATACTGGCTACATGCCAGGTCTGCTGCTCCTAGGAGCCCTGTTTTCATGAACGCCTGGGAACACTCTCCCTGTTTGTCTCCCTCAGACCCTAAGTTTGTAGAGCTTAGGCCTGAGAACCCCCAGCGAATTTGCTTGCACTCCAGAAGCCATGCCCCCAGAAGCTGGAGCAAGAGACTTCAGTTTTCAGCACTGGTGGGAGCGGTGGCCTGGAGGTCTGCACCACGAGTCCCGTGCCACTCCTAATTCCCTCGGTCTGGCTATCGCGCTCAAGGGTGAGCTGGGAGGGGCTCTTAAGATTTCCCCACAATTTCGCAAATTTACAGGAATTTGTTTCACTTTCAATCACTTCCTGCTTCAGGACACATGTATTCTTCCATGTTTCTTGACAGGTCTTTTCATGAGAGTTCTTTCAAGACACATTACTTTCAATTTCCATAATCACTTTTGAAGCAAAACTCACATAAACTTTATGATGAATTATAACTCTGATATTACCATTAGATGTATGACTGGTTGGAATTAATGATTGCATAACGATATAGGATTTCTTATATATTTTCAGATAAAAATTCAATCCATTATTTAAAGTGGAACGAGTTATATTATTTATTCACAGTATGGTCTATTCATGCATTATCTCTATATTCATAGACGCAGTGTACACTTCTTTATACCCCCAATACTAATTTATATGTCTTCAAAATATTGCTCCCTGAAATGTTGGAAGAAATACTCATGTCACCTGATCTACTTATACATTTAATCACAGAAATATTCGGAACACAAAATGCAAAGCTCACACTTATGTTTGTACCAAAGCCTAAAAGGAAAGTAAACATGGATTACTAAAAACATCCATGTCCAGCTTGCCTAATGCTCTCAAATATCAATCCTATTGGTGACTACATATTTGTTTCTTCTTAAGATTATATATTCAAACTCAACCCTACTGAAAATGTCTAATCCTATCCCTCACTTTATACATTGCCTGATTTCATTATGGCTCTATTTCTATCTGTTTCCTACATATTTTCCCCAGTTCATCATTGTGACTGACTCTTCACATGTGCTGACATTTACATTCACACTCTAATCGATAACCTATTACTAATAAACGTTTGTTCCTAATCCTATACTCATTCTTTTTCTAAACCTACTTACTATCTTCCTAATCCTACCGACTATCCTTTTTTGACTGGATATTCTCTTCTACATTCAATCAAGCAAGGTACAAGGTCTTATGCCATTGTATATTGATCTATCTGAGACCTCTGTGCAGAATGTAATTTTATTCTAAGTATCACAATCAAGGGTCCAATGCCCTTCTGGGCTTCAAATGTTACCTAGATTTCTAGTTTCACACTTATATTTCACATATATATTCTAGTAAATATCGCAGTTTCAAATACCATTATTCATTCTGCAGGATGATTCCTAAACCAAATCCAACATGTTATTGACCCTAAACATACACTGTTCCCTCAATCTAACTTTACAGAAGAGCAGGGACAGAGTTGGTCTTACAATACAGGAATGTAGGGGATCTTCCACCTGCTGAGAACCTCAAAGGTCCATGCAGACATGATCCCTGGAAAACAGGTAGGCAGCTATGAAGGACCTGAGAGAGCAAAAGTCATCTTCCATGGCAAACAACCTTGTCAGGATGAAGGGGTGTGTCTGAATCAGCCACTTTCTTCTTAATGTAGAGAAGATGGACCAAACAAGGTCTGTGTGGAGAGCTGTTCCCGTGTGTCTATGGTTGATATACCATTCTAACTTGTGACAGTGTCACAGGAAGTAGGGGCAGCCTCCATCTCATGGGACCCTTGGAAGCAGCTATTAGGACAAAGTGTTTGCCAAGGCATTGACCTCATTCAGTTCCTGAAGGAAGTGACCTACCTTACTTCTTTGGTGATGGAACTCTCTGAACTTGGGATCCAGGAAGCCAGGCATCCAGAGCCAGTCCCAGTCCCAGTACCAGTGGGCTCACTTGTTTTGTTTTACCAATGACAGATTCTGTCTTTCTTGGTACCTACTGATGTGAGGATGGCCAAATATCAGGAGAGCTCTGAAGACGGGCCTTTCCTTAGTAAGTAGGTAGTGACTCACCGCTGGCTCCTAACAACTACACAGAGTTGGCCAAGGAGACCAGATCTGCCACAGTACAGGCCATTTCGGGTGAACATAGTAGGGCCCGCTAGTCAGAGGACACTCTGGATATTCAGAGACTTACTTGGGGGAAGGAGGTGCTTTGTGTTTGTGGGTGTGAGTTTGTGGTTTTGTCTCATTTTCTTAGAATAGGTAGGAAAGCTGGTATGTCTGGTTTGCAGTGGACTGTTTCTAGATAGTCTTTTGACAAGGCAAGTGTTTCTATGTCTGTGTATAACACTGTGTCCGTGGTTGTAGACATTAGAAAAGAGAATGCATCAATGAATGTGTCCTGTCTAGTAGAAAGCTTCCCAGCATTCATCCTGCCCAATTTATGACTGCACTGCAGGTTGCCTTATCGATGGGCAACACCTACTATCTTCCTAAGTTTCAGATTTCTTCCTGAATTCTGACCAATCTGCAGAATAGTCTCATGGTTTTGTGTCCAAGATAGGTACCACCCCAAGCTCTGTCACATGGCCATGTACTGAATAGCTGAAGGTAATGGCGAGCTTCTTAGAAAACTCAGATATCAGTGTGACCAGGTAAGTCTCAGTGGAGAAACCATGCTTTGTGCCTTTTGCTTACCTATTTTTCTGTTTCACTGAATGACAGGAAGGTCTTTGCCTCAGGCCACCCCTTTGATAAGCATGAAAAAAACAGTTTTCATATGGAAATGATTGGGCATCACCCGTGGCTCTTTGCTTAATTGCTTTGAATGGGATGTGTCTGAATCAGCCTCTTGGCCCTGTGTGAGGCTGTGGCTTATATTTTCAGCACCTGATGGATATAAAGAAAGATCCCATGTGTGCATCCAAAACTAAAATGGCAAAATTCAGTCATTGTGGATGATGTCTCTCTCCTTCCTCTATTAGGTTGCAGACAATCATCAAGTGAGTATAGGGATCCTTTGGGTCAAATGAGTTTTTCAAAGCAATGCAGAGGTGCTTGGGTTTTCTCATGATTCCACTTCACATAAAGAATCTAAACCCCACAGTCAGTAGGCCTCAAATTGGAGAAGCAGAGTAGTTGTAATGGCAGGCCTATTTGATCACTCCTGGTTCACAGGAATGGTGTCCAGGCCACCCTGACTTTAGGCAAATGAGGGCCAAGGGAGCTTATTTTGGACACTCTCTTGCGCTGCACCCCTCATGGAAATCTCCAGCCAGAGGTTAAAATGAGGGTCTATGTGGAAGAAGATGAGGGCCATGTGGGAATGTTTTGGTTTTAATTTTGGTAATTTGTGTGGCAGTTGGAAAGGATGACTGGGTCCCCCTCGGCTTGTACTCTGGTGTAATACTCCTTAGAGACTGAGTTGTAGAACTGACCTCAGAGAAGTATTGCCATGAATTGTGTGGGGATGTTAGGAGGCCACGCATGAGAGTCGCCCTTGGAAACTGAGATCTATGCCAAGGGTGGCTTTAAACAGAACACTGAGAATCTCAGCCAGGATATCACATGATTTTATTCTGAAAAACTTGGCAGCCATAGTTGAGAGTCAAAACACACATGGACCTCACATTGTAGACCTCAATGGGCCTGGCTTCATGTGACCTTTTGGCCACTATTTGGGATGCCTTGCCTGTGATTGTTCTCCAGAGCTTTCATTGAAATGAGCTTCCTTAACATTTAATGGTTCCTGAATGAATTGAAACCCACAGTGACTACAACTTCTTCCTTGAATAATGGCTAGATAAATACCATGAAATTTTTGAAATTTCAATGACCAGTTGGCACTGGAAAACCTTTGGATGTCCTGATGCTGATCATGAGTATACCAGACAGTGCCTTGATTGACAGGGTTTCATAAAAATGGTGTAGAACAGAGATGCCAGTTAGTTGGTGCCTGCTGATTAGTGGGCCTAGAGCAGTGGTGAGCAGATGTGTGACAAAACATCTGTGGTGAGGCCACGTGGAACTGCCATTAGCGTCCAAATGGCTTGTGACTGATATGGTTTCAGCCAACAGACCCAATAGGTAAAGGCATCTTGTTATATGGAGAGGTTTCAGGGAAATGTTCAGAATCAGGTTGCTATGGTCAAGGGGGAAAGCTATGTGGGATAGAAGCCTGGTTATTGCATTCTCCTGCAAACCCTCACCCACCACACGTGACAGAACTCCCTCCAACAATGTGTCCCAATTGACCTCCTTTATTTCGTGAAGCAAATACCAAACTCCCAGTGCAGCAGCAAGAAACACCACTAAAAGTGGAGGATGAACAAATGTCTTCCCAGTTAGCACAGGGAGAAACTTAGCCCCAGTGTCCACAGTTTAGCTACAAAAAAATAATTCAGCACTGCTGCCACATGTTCAATGAAAAATAAGAAACCATGTCTTACAGGTCACATATATGCAGAACCAGCTTTGATGGTCTCTCTATAAAAGAACTAAATCTCCTGAAAACAACATGTATTTCAAGTGCCCAACCTCAGAGGCAGTTTCTCAAGAATTTTTTAGGCCAGCAGAGCTCCATGTTTGAGGAGTGTTTACCTTTTGCCTTACTATTTTGAACTCTGCTACCACCTCCAAGGTTGTGAACTCCTGAGTAAATTCCATTCCAGATATGTATTCACAGATTTTCTAACTCGTCTCCTCTAACTGTATCTTACTTTGGTAAAAGATAATGTCAAGGCATTGTTCTGGATGAGACTGGGAAGATTTTGGGGTAGCACATATTTGCATAGACATTGGATTCATTTTTCAATTTCCCTTTAAAACACTGAATCTCTAACCCTAACCAATTCCAAACTAGACTCTGACTACTAATCCTAATATGATGGAGAAAAATAACAAAAAACAGAAAAGAAGTACAAGCAGTTCAGAGGAGGCAAGGTGTATACTTGGACTTGCCTTTTGCATAATATAGGGTAGGAGTTATAAATCTTGCAAATTTTTTTTGAAATAGTTCTCCATGTGTTTTTAAAGTTAACAAATATGTGAATTCCTTTCTCCCTTTCTCTGTAGCCTATTAAGCACATGTATTTTTATATGCACATATAGAATTCTACCTGGTACCACACGTACATTCTTGTGAGGTGGTTGACTTGGCAGATACAAATTGTGAGAAGAGATCACTCCTCGTAAATGCTATTGGAACTGAAATTTCAAACTATGGGTGAACTTTCTAGTTGAACAACATTATACATAAATCCATGTTCAGTATAATGAATATTTTTGGATCTGTGGATGATATATATTTCATGATGGATTTTGATTGGCATATATATTGTTAGTTTTTAATGTCTCTCTCTCTGTCTCTCTCTCTCTCTCTCTCTCTCTCTCTCTCTCTGTCTCTCTCTCTCTCTCTCTCTCTCTCTATATATATATATATATATATATATATATATATACTCTCCAGATATTTCAAAATATGTAATATATGTGACTTATTATACACGCCCTAAATTCATTCATATTCATTTATGTGGATTTATAATCAACTTTTCACAAGATTATTTTCCAAACTATTCATCCACCTGAAATTCATATTTGTTTCCTAGTACTGACAACTAACTTCAGTGAATGGTGTATACAAATCCTAATATTTCTACAGTAACTAACCCAGTTTAACATCAATGCAAGTAGATTCCTATGGGACATGATATGTATTTTGACGTTCATATTTATTCAACAGTGGGACATTATTATTTCTTCAGTTTATGCACATCATAATATATATATTTCATCCAAAAGTTCAAAAATATATAGGAATTTGTTTCACTTTCAATCACTTCCTGCTTCTGAAAACATGTATTCCTCCATGTTTCTTTACTGCTCTTTTCATGAGACTTCTTTCCAAACACATTATTTTCGATTTCCATAATCAATTTTGAAGCAAAACTCACACACTCTTCATGAAAATCCTAATACTAATATTATCATTGATGTATAACTGGTTGTAATGAATGTCTGTATATTAATATTTGATTTCCTGTATTTTTTCAGATATCAATTCAATCCATTATTTATAGTGGAATGAGTATATGTTTTATTCAGAGTATGTTCCATTCATGCATTATCTGTATATTCATAGAAACAGGGTACACCTGTTTGTACCCCCAATACTAATTTATAAGTCTTCAAAATATTGCTCCCAGAAATGGTGGAAGATATACTCATGTCACCTGATCTACATATATATTTTATTACAGTAATATTATGGACACAAAATGCAAAGATCACACTTATGATTGTACCAAAGCCTAAATGGAAAGTGAGCATGGATTAGTAATAACATCCATGTCCAGGTTGCCTAATGCTCTCAAATGTCAATCCAATTGGTGACTACATATTTGTTTCTTGCTAAGATTATATATTCAACCTCAACCCTGTTGAAAATGTCTAATCCTATAACTCACATTATACTTTGCCTGATTTCCTTTTGTCTCAATTGATATTTACTTTCCTACATATTTTCCCCAGTTCATCATTGTGAATGACTCTTCACATGTGCTGACATTTACATTCACTCTCTACCGGAAACCCTATTGCTAAAAAAGTTTTTGTCCAAATCCTATACTCACTCTTCTTTCTAAACCTACTGACTATCTTCCTAATCCTATCGACTATCCCTTTTTGACTGCATGTTCTCTTCGACATTCAATCATCCAAGGTAAAGGTCCTATGCCATTGTATAGCGATTAATCAGAGACATCTGTGCAGAACATAATTCAAAGCTAAGTATCCTACCCAAGGGCCCAATACACTTCTGGGCTTCAAAACTTACATAGATTTGGGTTTTCAAACTTATATTTCACCTATATATTCTTTTAAATTTCGCAGGGTCCCAATAACATTATTCATCCCGCAGAATGATTCCCAACCGAATTCGAACCTGTTATTAACCCTAACCATACGCTGTTCCCTCAATCTACCTTTACAGAGGAGCAGGGATAGAGTTGGTCTTACAATACAGGAATGTAGGGGATCTTCCACCTGCTGAGAACCTCAAAGGTCAATGCAGAAATGATCCTTGGAGAAGTTGTAGGCAGCTATGTAGTACCAAAGAGAGCAAAAGTCTTCTGACATGGTAAAGAACCTGGACAGGATGAAAGGATGTGTCTGAATCAGCCTCTCTCTTCTTAATGTAGAGAAGATGGACCAAAGCAGGCCTGTATGGAGAGAAGTTCCCCGGTGCATATGGTTGATATACCATTCTAACTTGTGACAGTGTCACAGAAAGTAGGAACAGCCTCCATCTCATGAGACCCTTGGCAGCAACTGTTAGGACAAAGTGGTTGCCAAGGCAGTGACCTCATTCATTTCATGAAGAAAGTGACTTCACCTAACTTACTTGGTGATGGAACTCTCTGAACTTGGGATTCAGGAAGCCAGGCATCCAGAGCCAGTCCCAGTAACAGTCCTAGTGGGATCACATGTTTGGTTTTACCAAGGGCAGAGAGAGTCTTTTTTGGTACCTACTGATGTGAGAATGGCCAAATGCCAGGACAGCTCTGAAGAGGGTCCTTTCCTAAGAAAACAGGTAGTTGGTCATCGCTGGCTCCTGACAACTTCACAGATTTGGCCACGGAGACCAGATCTGAGACAGGGCAGGCCAGTTCAGGGTAACAATATGGTCCACAGTCAGAGGACACTCCGGATTGTCACAGACATATTGGGGGAAGGAAGTGCCTTTGTGGGTGTGGGTGTGAGTTTGTGGTTTTGTCTCATGTTCTGAGAATAGGTAGGAAAGGCGATTTGTTTGGTTTGGAGTGGACTGCTTCTAAAAAGTCGTTTGACAAGGTGAGTGTTTCTATATCTGTGTATCTCACTGTGTCCGTGGTTGTAGACATAAGAAAAGAGAATGCATCAATGGATATGTCCTGTCTAGAAGAAAGTTTTCCATCATTCATCCTACCCAATTTATGACTGGACTGCAGGTTGCTTTATGGATGGGCAACCCCTACTATCTTCCTAAGTTCCTGTTTTCTTCCTAAATTTTGGCCACTACCCAGAATAGGCTCATGGTTTTGTGTCCAAGATATGTAACACCTCCAAGCTCTGTGACATGGCCATGTACTGGATAGCTGAATGGAATGGCGAGCATCTCAGGAAACTCAGATATCAGTGTGACCAGGAAAGTCTCAGTGGAGAAATACTGTTTTGGGCCTTCTGCTTACCTATTTTTCTGTTGCCCTGAATGTCAGGAAGGTCCTTACCTCAGGCCACTCCTTTTTGAAGCCTGAAGTAAACAGTTTTTAAATGCAAATGAATGGGCATCACCTGTGGTGCTTTGCTTAATTGCTTTCGAAAGGGATGTGTCTGAATCAGCTGCTTGCCTCTGGGTCAGGCTATGGATTAGATTCTCAGCACCTGATGGATATAAAGAAAGTTCCCATGTGTGTATTGAAAACGAAAATGGTAAAAATATCAGTCATTGTGGATGAAGTTTCTTGCCTTCCTCTGTTAGGTTCCTAACCTCCATCAAGTGAGAATAGGATCCTCTGGGTCAAATGAGTTCTTTGAACTCCTGCAGAAGTGCTTGGGTTCTCCCATGATGCCAAATCACATAAAGAATCTATACCTGACAGTCAGTTGGCCTCAAATTGGAGAAGCAGAGCAGTATTAAAGGCAGGCCTATTTGATCACTCCTGGTTCACAGGAAGGGTGTCAAGGCCACCCTCATTTTAGGCAAATGACGGGCAAGGGTGCATATTTTGGACATTGCCTTGGGCTGCGCTCCTCATGGAAACCTCCAGCAAGAGTTTATGATGAGTGTCTATATGGAAGAAGATGAGGGTCATGTGGGAATGTTTTGGTTTCAATTGTGGTCATTTGTGTGGCGGTTGGAAGAGATGACTGGGTCCACATGGGCTTGAACTCGGGTGTGATTCTCCTTCGAGACTGAGTTCTGGAACTGACCTCAGAGAAGTATTGCCATTAATTGTGTTGGGATTGTAGGAGGCCACGCATGAGAGTCACCCTTGAAACCTGAGATTGGGCCCTGGGTGGCTTTCCACAGAGCACTGAGAATCTCAACCAGGATATCACATGATTTTATTCTGAAAGACTTGGCAGCCATAGTTAAGAGTCAAAACACACATGGACCTCACATTTTAGACCTCAATGGGCCTGTCTGCATATGACATTTTGACCACTCTTTGGAAAGCCTTGCCTGTGAGAGTTCTCCAGAGCTTTCATTGAAATGAGCTTCCTCACCATTTAATGGTTCTTGGATGAATGAAAACCCCAATGTGCCTCCAACTTCATTCTTGAACAATGGATAGATAAATACCATGAAATTTTTGAAATTCCCAATGACCAGGTGGCACTGGAGAACCATTGGATGTCCTATTGCTGCTCATGAGTGTACCAGACAGTGCCTTGATTGACTGGAGTTCTTGAAAATGGTGTGGAACACAGATGCCAGTAAGTTGGAGCCTGCTGAGTAGTGGGCCTAGAGCAGTGGTGTGCAGTTGTCTGATAATATATTTGCGGTGTGGCCATGTGGGTGTGTCATTGGCTTCCAAATGGCTTGTGACTGACTTGGTGCAGCCAGCAGAAAATTATATGAAAAGGCATCTGGTTATATGGACAGGTTTCAGGGCAATGTTCAGAATCAGGTTGCTATGGTCAAGGGAGCAAGAAATGTGGGATAGAAGCCTGGTTGGTGCATTCTCCTGAAGTCCCTGACCCACCACACCTTACAGGACTCCCACCAGCACTGTGACCCATTTAAAATCCTTGTATGTTGTGAATCAAATACAAAACACCCAGTGCAGCAGCAAGAAACACCACGAAAATTGGAGAATGACCAAATGGCTTCAAAGTCCACACAGGGAGACACTTAGCCCCCAGTGGCCACAGTTTATCTACAAAGAGAGAATTCATCACTGCTTCCTCATGTTCATTAGAAAATAAGAAACCATATCCTCCAGGTTACATAGATGCAGACCCAGCTTTGATGGTCTCCGTACACAGGGAGCTAAAGCTCCTGACAACAACATATTTTTCAAGTGTCCAACCTCAGAGGCAGTTTCTCAAGAAGTCTTAATGCCAGCATAGCTCCATGTTTGTGGAGTGTTTACACTGTCCCTTACTTTTGGAAACTCCTCTACCACCTCCAAGGTTGTGAACTCCTGAACATTTTCCATTCCAGGTATGTATTCACAGATTTTCTAACTCTTCTTCTCTAATTGTGTCTTACTAGGGGCGAAGATATTGTCAAGGCATTGTTCTGGATGATAGTGGGAATTTTTTGTAGCACATATTTGCATACACATTGGATTTATTTTCCTATTTTCCATTTGAAATACTGAATAACTGACACTAACCCATACCCTACTAGACTCTTACTACTAATCCTAATATGATGGAGTAAAATAACCCAAACAGAATAGAAATGCAAGCATTTCAGAGGAGGCATGGTGTATAGTTAGACTTGGCTTTTGCATGATAAAGTGTAGGTGTTATAATTCAAGTTAATTTTTAATTGAAATAGTTCCATGGGTACTTAAAGTAAACAAATATGTGAATTCCTCTCTCCCTTTCTCTGTAGCCTATTCAGCACATGTATTTTTATATGCACATATAGAATTCTACCTGGTACCACAGGTACACTCTTGTGAGGTGGCTGACTTGGCAGATAGAAATTGTGAGAATAGATCACTCCGCCTAAACGCTGTTGAAACTGAAATTTCAAACTAGGGGTGAGCTTCCTAGTTGAACAACATTATACATAAATCCATGTTCAGTAAAATGAATATTTTTGGATCTGTGGATGATATATATTTCATGGTGAATTTCGATTGGCATATGTATTACTAATTTTTAATGTCTCTCTGTGTGTGTGTGTGTGTGTGTGTGTGTGTGTGTGTGTGTGTGTATATATATATATATATATATATATATATATATATATATACACACACACACACACACACTAAATTTTTTTAAAATATAAAATATATGTGTCTTATTATACACTCCCTAAATTCATTCATATTCATGTATGTGGATTTAGAGTTAACAATTCACAAGATTATTCACGGAAATATTCATCCACCTGAAATACATATTTTTTTCTAGAAATGAAAAATAACTTCAGTGAATGGTGGATACAAATCCTAATATTTCTACAATAATTGATCCAGTTTGTCATCAATGCAAGTAGATTCCTATGGGACATGATGTGTATTTTGATGTTCATTTTTATTCACCACTGGTATGTTACAATTTCTTCAGTTTATGCACATTATAGGATATATATTTCATCCATACGTTAGCAAAATTATAGGCATTTGTTTCACTTTCAATCATTTTCTGCTTTAGAACACATGTAATCCTCCATGTTTCTTGACTGGTTTTTTCATGAGACTTCATTCCAAACATATTATTTTCGATTTCCATAATCAAATTTGAAGCAAAACTCACACACCCTTCATGATAAAGTATAACCCTAATATTACTATTAGATGTATAACTGGTTGGAATGAATGATTGTATATCAATATAAGATTTCTTATATATTTTCAGATATCAAATCAACCCATTATTTAAAGTGGAACCAGTTATATTATTTATTCACACTATTGTCTATTCATGCATTGTCTCTATATTCATAGACACAGAGTACACCTCTTTGTAAACCCAATACTAATTTATACGTCTTCAAAATTTTGCTCCCAGTAATGGTGGAAGAAATACTCATGTCATCTGATCTACATATACATTTTATCAGAGTAATATTCTGGACACAAAAAGAAATGGTCACACTTATCTTTGCACGAAAGCCTAAATGTAAAGTGAACATGGATTACTAAAACCATCCATATCAAGTTTGGCTAATGCTCTCAAAATTCAATACTATTTGTGACAACATATTTGTTTCTTGCTAAGATTATATATTCAAACTCAACCCTGTTGAAAATATCTAATCCTATCTCTCACTTTATACTTTTCCTGATTTCATAATGTCTCTATTTATATCAGCTTTCCTACATACTTTCCGCAGTTCATCATTGTGACTGACTCTTCAATTGTGCTGACACTTACATTCACACTCTAATCCAAACCCTATTGCTAAGGAACTTTTGTTCCAAATCCTATACTCACTCTTCTTCTTAAACCTACTGACTATCTTCCTAATCCTACCCATTATCCCTTTTTGACTGGATGTTCTCTTATACATTCAATAATCCAAGGTACAGGGTCTAATGCCATTGTATATCGATCTATATCAGACATCTGTGCAGAACATAATTCAATGCTAAGTATCACAATCAAGGGCCCATCCCCATTCTGCGCTTCAAATCTTACTTAGATTTCTGTTTTCATACATATATTTCACCTATATATACTTATAAATGTCGCAGGTTCCCAGTACCATTATTCATCCAGCAGAATGATTCCTAATTCAAATTGAACATATTATTAACCCTAACCATACACTGTTCCCTCAATCTAACTTTACAGAAGAGCAGGGACAGAGTTGGTCTTACAATACAGGAATGTAGGGGATCTTCCACCTCCTGAGAACCTCAAGGTCCATGCAGAAATGATCCCTGGAGAAGATGTAGACAACTATGAAGGACCTGAGAGAGCAAAAGTCAGCTTCCATGGAAAACAACCTGGTCAGGATGAAGGGTTGTTTATGAATCAGCCTCTCTCTTCTTAATGTAGAGAAGATGGACCAAACCAGGTTGGTGTGGAGAGCTGTTCCTAGGTGCCTATGGTTGATATACCATTAACCTTGTGAAAGTGTCACAGAAAGTAGGGGCAGCCTCCATCTCATGGTAGTCTTGGAAGCAACTGTTAGGACAAAGTGGTTACCAAGGCAGTGATCTGATTCAGTTCCTTAAGGAAGTGACCTCACCTCACTTCTTTGTTGATGGAACTCTCTGAACTTGGTATCCAAGAAGCCAGGCACCAAGAGGCAGTCCCAGTCTTAGTGGTCTCACTTGTTTGGACTTACCAAGGACAGAGTCAGTCATTCTTGCTACCTACTGATGTGAGGACGGCCAAAACCAGGAAAGCTCTGAAGAGGGGCTTTTCCTGAGAAAGTAGGTAGTGGCTCACTGCTGGCTCCTGACAACTTCACAGAGTTGGCCAAGGAGACCAGATCTGAGACAGGACAGGCCATTTCATTGGAACATAGTATGGCCCACCAGTCAGAGGACACTCCGGATAGTCACAGACCTACATGGGGGAAGGAGGTGTCTTTGTGGGTGTGGGTGTGGGTTTGTGGTTTTGTCTCATATTCTGAGAATAGGTAGGAATGGCGGTTTGTTTGGTTTGGAGGGAACTGTTTCTAATAAGTCATTTGACAAGGCGAGTGTTTCTATGTCTGTTTATACCACTGTGTCCCTGGTTGTAGACATTAGAAAAGAAAATGCATCAATTGGTGAGTCCTGTCTAGTAGAAAGCTTCTCAGCTTTCATCCTGCACAATTCATGAATGGACTATGGCATGACTTATCGATGGGGAACACCTGCTAACTTCTTAAGTTCCTGTTTTCTTCCTGAATTGTGTGCACTCTCCAGAATAGGCTCATAGTTTTGTGTCAAATATATGTACCACCTCAAATCTCTGTGACATGGCCATGTACTGGATAGCTGAAGGGAATGGCGAGCATCTCAGAAAGCTCAGATATCAGTGAGACCAGGAATGCCTCATTGGAAAAACTCTGCTTTGGACATTTTGCTTACCGATTCTTCTGTTGCCCTGAAAGTCAGGAAGGTCTTTGCATCAGGTGTGTCATGTGGGAGTGTTTTGGTTTTAATTGTGGTCATTTTTGTGGCCGTTGGAAGACATGGCTATGTCCACCTGGGCTTGAACCCTTATGTGATTCCCCTTAGAGACTGAGTTCTGGAACTGACCTCAAAGAAGTATTGCCATGTATTGTGTTGGGATTTTAGGAGGCCACGCATGAGAGTCGCCCTTGGAAACTGAGATCTAGGCCCAGGGAGGCTTTCCGAAGAGCACTGGAAATCTCAGGAAGGACATCACATGATTTTATTCTTAAAACTTGGCAGCCATCGTTGCAAGTCAAAACACACATGGACCTCACATTGTAGACCTCAAATGCCTGGCTTAATGTGACCTTTTAGCCTGTCTTTGGGAAGCCTTGCCTGTTAGAATTCTCCAGAGCTTTCATTGAAATGAGCTTCTTCTCCATTTAATGGTTCCTGAATAAATTGAAACCCACAGTGCCTTCAACTTCATCCATGAAAAATGCCTAGATAAATATCATTAAAGTTTGGAAATTCCCATCACCTGGTGGCACTGGAGAACCTTTAGGTGTCCTATTACTGATCATGAATGTACCAGACAGTGCCTTGATTGACTGGGTTTCATGAAAATGGTGTAGAACAGAGATGCCAGTAACTTGGAGCCTGATGAGTAGTCGGCCTAGAGCAGTGGTGTGCAGGTGTGTGTTAAAACATCTGTGGTGGGCTGATGTGGATATGCCATTGGCTTTCAAATGCCTTGTGACTGATATAGTGCAGCCCCCATACCCTTGTATGTAAAGGCATCTTTTTATATGGACAGGTTGAAGGGCAATGTTTAGAATCAGATTGCTGTGGTCAAGGGGGCAAGCTATGTGGGATATAAGCCAGGTTGGTGCATTCTCCTGCAGACCCTTACCCACCACACATGACAGAACTCCCTCCATCACTGTGTCCCAGTTGAACTTCTCGTATTTTGTGAAGCAAATACCAAACTCCCAGTGCAGCTGCAAGAAACACCACAAAAAGTGGAGGATGACCAAATGGCTTCACAGTCCACACTGCAAGACACTTAGCGCCCAGTGGCAACAGTTTACCTATAAAGAGAGAATTCAGCCCTACTGCTTCATGTTCATAGGAAAAAAAGAAACCATGTCCTCCAGGTCATATAGATGCAGACCCAGCTTTGATGGTCTCACTACAAAGGAAGCTAAAGCTCCTGTCATCAACATATATTTCAGGTGCCCAATCTCAGAGGCAGTTTCTCAAGAAGTCTTTAGGCCAGCAGAGCTCCATGTTTTTGGAGTTTTTACCCTGTCCTTTACTTTTGGAAACTCCTCTACAACCTCGAAGGTTGTGAACTCCTGAGCATTTTCCATTACCGATATGTATTCACAGATTTCTAACTCTTCTCCTCTAATTATGTCTTACTTGGAGTGAAGGAAATGTCAAGGCATTGTTCTGAATGAGAGTGGGAAGATTTTTGGGTAGCACATATTTGCCTACACATTGGATTCATTTTCGAATTTTCCATTCGAAATACTGAATCCCTGACTGTCAGGGGTAGAAGGAATTCTTCTTCAAAGAACAGCCTGACACTTACAAGAAACAGCCCCCAGGAGACATCCTGTCTGGAAGACATCCTGTAGCCATATATGTCCCTGAGACATCCTGTGGCCATCTTTCTTCCAGAAACATCCTGAAGTTATCTCACCTTGTGAAGACATCCAGGAACTGCTGATAAGAGAGCTTTCCCATATCCAGCATATTAATACCCATGTGTGAACAATAAAATTTTGCAGCTTGATCAGAACTCCTGTGTTGCTCTCATCTCTCATGCCTCTTGTCCCTTCATTCCTCCCCATCTAGGTTCGCTGACCACGTTGATGTGTCCTGCCGGCCGGGACATCTGGCGCCCACCGACTGGGGCTCAAGCCTTTGACTGAGGGGGAACCCCTTCCTCCTGGAAGACTTGGTCAAGAGGAGCTCACGATCGCCTCAGCAGACACCACCCGGAGACATATCCAGGAGGAAGGTGGGGATGATGCACGGTGAGTGACGCACCATGTGACAAGCAGTATCGTCACATGATTTGTTTATTTCAGGCCTCAAGGAGTCCTTCAAGACATGAGGGGCACATGTTAAGAAAAAGGACTTAAAATTTTTCTTTTCATACATAGAAGAATTGTGTCCATGATTTCCTCTTGAAGGGACCATTGATGGCAAAAATGGCTTAGAGTAGGAGACTGTTTAAAAGATTATTATGAATCATTTGGCCCAGAAAAAAATGCCAGTTCCCACCTTTTCTTACTGGAACTTAATTAATGAAATTCTTAAAAGTTTTCGCTTTGACAATGGTACCTTACAACTTGTCAGGATTGGGGAAGAGATTATGCAAAAGACCTCTCGTCCCCCCTCTGCATGCCCATCATTAGTATAGACATAGAACCTTCTCAGTCTTCCCAGGACCCTGAGAACCTTCCTGGTCCCCCTCAAAATACGACCCTAATTAATAAGGCTCCAATGATTAAAAACCACCTTTATCCAGTTTTAAATCCCAGAGACACATTGACCCCTGGGGAGGACGCTATCTTGGAGAAGGAAGCAGCTCTCTACCATTCAGAACACCCGCGACCTCTCAGGACCGTGCCACAGCCTATAGGATTTACCAAGCGAAGGTGAAAGCACCTATGTAAAACATCTTGCCTTTGAAAATGCTAACCCAGCATGTCAGAATGTTCTTCAACCACAAAAGGATAAAGGGAAACTTTCTGAAGTTATTAGACTCTGTGCAGACGTGGGTGCAGCCCATGCCATGGGTCTGGCTTTAGGGACCGCCTTTACCAAGGCCTTTCACAATCCTGGCTCACGTACTTGCTTTACTTGTAAACAACCTGGCCATTTTGCATGTGAGTGTCCCACAGGCAAACAAAGCCTAGGAATAGCGTCTCCTCAAACTGGGGCTTAACCGCCCCCAGCTACCCTTTTCCATAGAAGTGGTAAAGGTCATCACTGGGCCAGTGAGTGTAGATCTAAGACAAATGCCCTCACACAGCCTATTTCTTCCTACTTCTCGGGAAACTCCCTGCGGGGCCAGCCCCCGGCCACAACATCCCCCACGACAAACACAGGAGCAATAAAGTTTGTTCCCTCCTAAACTCCCAACCTACCACAAAATCCTTCTCCACAATTGCCTCCCTCCAACTAGCCACCCCAGGCAGCACAAAATTGGACCTCTGTGCTGCCACAAATACAATATTAGACCCAATGCAAGGGCCCCAGATAATACCCAATGAAATTATGGGTCCCCCTCCATCTCATACATGTGCCCTTAATCTTGGAAGAGCCTCCACTACCATACAAGGTGTTCAGGTCTTCGTTGGCATTAATGATAATGATTTCACTGGAGAAATAAAAATACTGGCCACTGCTATTAATGGAGTTGCCGCCATCCCAGCAGGAACAAGACTTGCACAATTAATTCTCCTTCCCTTGGATTCAGGAGGCATTTCCAAAACCCAAACCTACCTCGGGGGACTGCCTTCTTGGGCTTCTCTGATGTGTATTGGGTTCAGCCCATTTCTCACAATAGACCCACCCTTACCTTACTTACTGAAGGAAAGGAATTCCAAGGAGTTCTAGATATTGGAGCTGATGCCACAATTATTTCTCAAAAATACAAGCCATCAGGTTAGCCCCTCACTCCATCCTTGACTGACCTTAAAGGGATAGGAAAATAAAAAAATCCTCTGGTCAGCTCCAGGTCTATTAGCTGCACTGATAAAGATGGTAATAAGTCAACTGTCACTCCTTTCGTTGATTCTGACCTCCCTGTTAACGTATAGGGAGGAGATATTTTGAGTTATTGGAAGTTATTCTCGCCAGTCCCAATTCCATGGTGACTCATCAAATGCTTCCTATGAATTTTGTTCCTGGTACAGGCCTGGGGATACTGAAAAAAGGACTGGTGGAGGCTATACAACCCATACAAAAACAAATACATGTGGACTTGTGTATTCAGATTTTTAGTGTCAGTCCCTGACCCTCCTGTACCCCATGCAGATAAAATTATTTGGGAGACTCAGACTCCTGTGTTGGGGGATCAGTGGCCCCTTACCCAAGAAAAATTGGAGGCTGCCTCCACGTTAGTGCAGGAACAGCTTGCAGCCAGCCATGTAAAGCCCTCAACCTCATCATGGATTACTCATACTTTTATTATCAAGAAAAAATCAGGCAAGTGGTGCCTTTTACAATATTTGTGTGCCATTAATAAAGTTATGCGCCCGATGGGAGCACTACAGCCAGGCATTCCCACACCAGTGGCGATTCCAAAAAACTATTGTAAAATGGTTATTGACTTAAAAGATTGCTTTTTTACCATCTTTTTACATCCTGAGGATAGACCCTATTTTGCCTTTAGTCTCCCTCACATTAATTTTCAGGGCCCTATGCAGAGATTTCAATGGAAGGTTCTTCCCCAAGGTATGGCCAACAGCTCTAGTCTTTGCCAAAAACACGTTGCTCAAGCAGTAGACCCTGTGAGAGAGCGATGAGCACAAAATTATATTTTACATTATATGGATGATTTGTTAATTGCTGCACCTAATACCCATGACCTTAATAATTGTTACTTGGACTTTTACAAAACCTCACTACCTTGGGACTACAGATAGCTCCAGATAAGTTTCAAACACAGGACCCTTATACCTATTTGGGCCTTAAACTTCAAGATAATCAGATCCAAATTCCTAAAATACAACTATGTGTTTACCATCTTCACACACTTAATGATTTTCAAATATTACTGGGGGATATTCAATTGCTAGGAACATATTTAAAATTACCCACTTGTGTACTTTTGCCCCTTAATGATATTTTGATAGGTGATTCCCACCCCTCCTCCCCTCAAAAGCTTACTCCCGAGGCATGACATGCATTAAACCAAGCCACAGAAGCCATTGCCCAAAAGTTTGTTACACAAATTTCTTATAACCTTCCTCTGGTTCTGGTTATTTTCCACACTCCTCATACACCCACAGGAATATTTTGGCAGCGAGATCCACATTTTAAAAATAAAGGCTGCCCCTTGCTTTTGGTCCTTGTATCCACCACATCCTCCAAGGTTATTACTGTTTATCTTGCTCAGGTAGCTTCTCTTATTTTTGAAGGTCGTTTGCTTTCTCGACAACATTTTGGCAAAGACCCTGATAATATTTTAATTCCATATACTAAGGACCAAACCCTTACTACAATTTTTAGTAGAGACATGGATCAATGGGGTATTGCCCTATCAGGCTTTTTGGGAACAATTCATAACCACATCCCCAATGACCCCGTTTTAAATTTTGTCCAGTTACATTCATTTATTTTTCCCAAAATTACTCAAAAGGCTCCCATTCCTCAAGAACTTACTGTCTTTACAGATGGTTCCAGTAATGGCCGTGCAGTCTTTGTTGTCAATAACAAGCCTACCACCTTTGATACTGTCTATCAGTCAGCTCAGTTTGTGGAATTGTTCACCATAACACAAGTTTTCATAAAGTTTTTTTGATAATCTTGTTAATATTTATACAGACAGTGCCTACATTGCTCTTTCTGTGCCCCTGCTGGAGATTTCACCAACCATTATGGCTTCTTCCAATTCCCCCTTTCTGTTTCACCAGCTTCAGCAGCTAATTCAGGCCAGAAAACATGCATTTTCCTTAGGACACATCATGACACACTCTGACCTTCTGAGCCCTCTAACACAAGGTAATGCCCAAGCTGATGCAGCAACACGTTCCATCTTTCCAATTTTTGTTGGCTCCATTCAAAAGGCCATGGAGTTACAAAATCTTCACCATCTAAATTCCCAGAGCCATCGATTACTTTGGAAAATTACCAGGCAACATGCATGAGAAATAGTAAAAGCATGCCCTGGTTGCACTGTCTCCCTCCCCATTCAACACTTGGGAGTTAACCCCCGAGGATTACAGCCCAATCAGGTTTAGCAAATGGATGTTATTCATTTTCCTGAATTTTGAAAAACCAAATATATATACGTTTCTATAGATACCTTCAGCGCCTTTAGTTTTGCATCACCACATTCTGGAGAGGCTACCAAAGATGTCCTTTCTCATCTTGTTTCAGCCTTTTTCGTAATGGGTAAACCAATACATATTAAAACAGATAAATGTCCTGCATATACCAGTGCCAAGTTTAAACAGTTTTGTGCTACCTTGCAATTTTGTCATACTACTGAAATTCCATACAACTCTCAGGGCCAAGGCATGTGGAACTTGCCCAGCTTAGCTTAAAGACTTGGCTATCCCGTCTTAAGGCTTCCGCCCTTGTATTTACCACTCCCAGGGATCGCCTTAACCATGCATTATTTGCCCTTATTTTTCTTACCTTAGACAGTGAAGGCCATTTGGCCACAGACAGACACTGGCATCCTTCGTCCAATTCTGTTCGCTCGCCTGTTATGTGATGCAATCCCATTACAAATAAATGAAAACGCCCAGATCCTATCCTCATCAGGGGATGAGGCTCAGCTTGTGTTTTGGACCAAGAGCAAGCATCCCCAAGATGGTTACCAGAATGCCTGGTTAAACAGGTAAATTACTTACCTCAACCCAGGGACGGAGGCCCTCCCCCTGAGGACAAATTTTCCCCCATTTCAGATACAGCCAACAATCTGTGCGAGGATCCTGCTTAAGGCACTTCTGCTGAACAGGTTTGAACACGGAGACCTTGGACCTCCAATTTCCAACATCATGGAGTACCTTTTTGCCCCCCCCCCGTGAATGCAAAGGAGGATTTTGGACTGAGGCTCCCACTAGTTGGACCCAGACTGCTGACTGCATGACTAAGGTGACTTACCTCCGTGCCAAGGTTGACCATAATCTCGGAGGAGTTCATCAGCCTAAATGGGTATGTGTTAACAAGCCAAAGATTATTCCCCCTAGTACAAGTAAAGCTCTCCAAAATTGTTCTGCAACTTGTACGCATACCCAGGCGATGCATGTCTCTTGTAATGTGTCGGCTTCACTTTGTGTTAATAAACAGGGAGAACAATTTTTTGAAGCCTCCCTAACTAAAACTCATGCAGCAGGGGGACCACTATTCATTATACCCCCATTCTCTTTGACCATGGAGGAGATGGCAAATATACCAAGCTACAGTCAGCTGGGTGCCAAGGCACTGTCGGAAAAAGTTCCTACTGGCCCATTAAGGCCCCTACAGGGGTCTCTGATGGTGGAGGACCCACTTATTCTGTCAAACATCCTCAGATAATCAAACTTTTGAAACCCCAAATCTCTGAGCTCACATATCATCCCTTAATGTAGCCTAAATCCCAGTTCCCAGGTTTAGATACCAATACATTAGATATTTTGCAAACTACATTCTCCTAGCTTAATAATTCGAACCCCACCCTTGCTGGTGATTGCTGGCTCTGCATGACAGCAGGGGCAATCATGCCTATGGCAGTTCCTATTAATTCTATCATGGACAATGATAATACATGCCAACCCGGATTTCCCTTTAAAGTACAGCCTATAGGCACTTTTACATTATTTCTTTTAGGCGCGATGCAGAATAATACCTATGATACTGATGTTCGACTTACTTCCTTTGGAAATTGCTCAACAGTATAAAATTATTCCTCACCCACCCCATCTCTTTGTTCCTCCAATGGCACAGTTTTTATGTGTGGAGGAAACTCGGCCTTCCCACGCTTCCAGCGAATTGGACCATTGGTTGTGTTCTTGCTTTATTACTCCCTGATATAACTATTGTCCCAGGAGATGAACCTCTACCAATTTCTAGCCTAGACACTTTAGTCAAAAGACATAGGTGGGCAATACAGGCTTTACCACTCATTGCCAGCCTTGGAATAACAGCTGCTGTGGGCACAGGTACAGTGGCTTAGGCACGGCTATTCACTCTTACCATCGCCTGTCTCAACAACTTATAAATTATGTACAAACTTTATCAGGAACCTTTAAAGATTTGCAGGACCAAATAAATTCCCTGGCAGAAGTGTTCCTTCAAAACAGACGGGGCTTAGATTTGCTGACAGCTAACCAGGGAGGTATTTGCTTAGCCTTAGGGGAACGATGCTGCTTTTATGCCAATAAATCAGGCATAGTACGCATTAAAATTAAGCAGCTTCAAGAAGATCCAGAAAAGAGACAAAGGGAACTATTTGAAAATCCCCTCTGGATTGGGCATAATGGATTTCTACCCTACCTTCTTCCCCTATTAGTCCCTTTGTTGGGTTTACTTTTAATGGTGTCCATAGGCCCCTGCATTATAAAGAGGCTGGTACAATTTATTAAAGAACAGATTAATATTTTGGTTTCTAAGCCCATACAGGTCCACTATCATGGTCTGGAGATGGAAGACAGCACTGCCAACATTTAAAAGAATGTTCAACCCTTCTCACAGGCTTATTAAGTTTACATCCCCACAGATCTCTCTTTCTTACAGAAAACTATAAGTAACAGCTCTGAGCAACCATCTTCTACCCTTGCAATAAGGGTTCGTTCTCCATGGGCCCCTCCGCTTGGGGGAGGACACACCCTTGGAATGAGCACGTTAGGCCATAATAACGGAGGGTCCAGGAAGGACTGCAGGAGGATGGATCCACGGATCCCCAAACACAAGACCTCTGAATGACACGCTCTGGTGCATGGCGGTTGGCATGCTATCCCCTCAAAGACGTCTCCTCCAAAAACATGCCAAAGCCAACACGAAATCTCCTAGGAAAGATGCTCGCTCAAATCAGGAGATATTCTAAGGCATTCTAGAGAAACAGAGCCACTATCACCCCCTAAATCCATGGCCTGTAAGGTATGGTCGAATATTTTATATAACAAAAGGGGAGATGTCAGGGGCTAGAAGGAAGTTCTCCTTCAAAAAATAGACTGACACAAGAAACATCCCCCTGGGACACAACCTGCCTGGGAGACATCCCACAGCCATCTATCTCCTTTTGACATCCGGCTACCATCTGTCTACCTGAAACATCCTGAGGTTATCTCACCCTGTGAAGACATCCAGCAACTGCCGATAAGAGAGCTTTCCCATCCGCAGCATATAAATACCCTCTGAGAATAATAAAAGTTTGCAGCATGATCAGAACTCCTGTCTTGCTGTCATCTCTCGTGTCTCTTGTCCCTTCATTCCTCCCCAACTAGGATCGACACCCAAGTTGATGTGTCCTGCCAGCCGGGCCATCTGACACTAACCCATACCCTCCTAGACTCTGATGACAAATCCTAATATGATGGAGAAAAATAACCCAAACAGAATAGAAATACAAGCAGTTCAGAGGAGGCATGGTGTATAGTTGCACTTGCCTTTTGCATGATATAGGGTAGGTGTTATAAATCTAGTTAATTTTTAATTGAAATAGTTCTCCATGTGTTTTTAAAGTTAACAAATATGTGAATTCCTGTCTCCCTTTCTCTGTAGCCGATTCAGCACATGTATTTTTATATGCACATATAGAATCCTACCTGGTATCAGATGTACATTCTTGTGAGGTGGCTGACTTGGAAGATACAAATTGTGAGAAGAGATCACTCCTCCTAAATGTCGTTGGAACAGAAAATTCAACCTATGGGTGAGCCTCCTAGTAGAACAACATTATACATAAATCCATGTTCAGTAAATTAAATATTTTTGCATCTGTGGATGATATATACTTCATGATGAATTTCGATTGGCATATATATTGCTACATTTTATTGCCTGGGTGTGTGTGTTGTGTGTGTGTGTGTGTGGGTGTATATATATATATATATATATATATATATATATATATATATATATACACTCTCCAAATATTTCAAAATATGAAATATATGTGTCTTACATATACTACCTAAATTCATTCATGTTCATGTATGTGGATTTATAATCAACTTTTCACAATATTATTCTCAGAAATATTCATCCACCTGAATTACATATTTGTTTTATAGTACTGAAAACTAACTTCAGTGAGTGGTGCATACAATCCTAATATTTCTACAGTAACTGACCCAGTTTAACATCAATGCAACTAGATTCCTCTTGGATATGATGTCTATGTTGAAGTTCATTTTATTCAACACTGGTACATTACTATTTGTTCAGTTTATACACATCATAGGATATATATTTCATCAACAACTTCAATAATTTATAGGATTTTGATTCACTTTCAATCATTTCCTGATTCAGAACACATGTATTCCTCCAGGTTACATGATTGTTTTTTCATGAGACTTCTTTCCAAACGCTTTTTTTTTCGATTTCCATAATCATTTTGAAGAAAAACTGACACACTCTTCATGATAAACCATAACCCTAATATTACCATTAGATGTATTTCTGGTTGGAATGAATGATTGCATATAAATATACGATTTTCTGTTTATTTTCAGATATCAATTCAATCGAATATTTAAAGTTGGAACAAGTTATAATATTTAATCACAGTATCGTCTATTCATAAATTATCTCTATGTTCATAGACACAGAGTAAATCTATTTGTAACCCCAATACTAATTTTTTCATCTTCAAAATGTTGCTCCCAGAAATGGTGGAAGAAATACTCATGTCACCTAATCTACATATACATTTTATCACAGTAATATTCTGGACACAAAAAGAAGAGGTCACACTTATGATTGTATCAAAGCCTAAATGAAAAGTGAGCATAGATTACTGAAAACATTCATGTCCAGTGTGCCTAATGCTCTCAAATGTCAATCCTATTGGTGACTACATATTTGTTTCTTCTTAAGACTATATTTTGAACCTCAACCCTGTTGCAAATGTCTAATCCTATCACTCAATTTATACTTTGCCTGATTTCCTAATGTCTCTATTGATGTCTGCTTACCTAAATATTTTCCCCAGTTCACCATTGTGACTGACCCTTCACGTGTGCTGACATTTACATTCACTCTCTACCCGATACACTATTGCTAAAGAACTTTTGGTCCAAATTCTGTACTCAGTCTTCTTCTGAAACTTATCGAATATCTTCCTAATCCTACCGACTATCCCTGTTCTAGTGGATGTTCACTTCTACATTCAATCATCCAAGGTACAATGTCCTATGCCATTGATTATCGATTTATCTGAAACACCTGTGCAGAACGTATATCAAAGCTAAGTATCCCAATCAATAGCGCAATGCCCTTCTGGGCTTCAAATCTTACCTAGATTTTTGTTTTCATACTTATATTTCACCTATATATTCTTATAAATATCACAGGTTCCCAATACCATTATTCATCAATTAGAATAATTCCTAACCCAAATCAAACTTGTTATTAACCCTAACCATACACTGTTCCCTCAATCTAACTTTACAGAAGAGCAGGGACCAAGTTGGTCTTACAATACAGGAATGTAGAGAATCTTCCACCTGTTGTAAAACTCAAAGGTCCATGAAGAAGTGATCCCTGGAGAAGATGTAGGCAGCCATGAAGGACCTGAGAGAGCAAACGTCATCTTCCATTGCAAACAACCTGGTCAGGATGAAGGGTTGTGTCTGAATCAGCCTCTCTGTTCATAATGTAGAGAAGATGGACACAAACAGTCCTTTTTGGAGACCTGTTCCTGGGTGCCTATGGTTCATATACCATTCTAACTTGTGAAAGTGTCACAGGAAGTAGGAGAAGCCTCGATCTCATGGGACCCTTGGAAGCAACTGTTAGGACAAAGTGGTTGCCAAAGCAGTGACCTCATTCAGTTCCTGAAGGAAGTGACCTCACCTCACTTCCTTGGTCATGGAACTCTCGGTACTTGGGATCCAGGAAGCAAGGTACCAAGAGCCTGTCCCAGTCCCAGTCCCAGTGGGCTCACTTGTTTGGATTTACCAAGGACAGAGTCAGTCTTTCATGGTACCTACAGATATGAGGATGGCCAACTGCCAGGAAAACTCAGAAGAGGGGCCTTTCCTGAGAAAGCAGATAGTGGCTCACCGCTGGCTCCTGACAAGTTCACAGAGTTGGTGTTTTCCGGGGAACATAAGTTGGCCCACCAGTCAGAAGACACTCTGGATAGTCACAGACATACTTTGTAGAAGGTGGTGCCTCTGTGGTTGTCGGTGTGAGTTTGTGGTTTTGTCTCATGTTCTGAGAATAGGTAGGAAAGGCGGTTTGTTTGGTTTGGAGTGAACTGTTTATAGTAAGTCGTTTGGCAAGCAAGTGTTTCTATGTCTGTGTATCCCACTATGTGCATGGTTTTAGATATTAGAAAACTGAATGCATCAATTGTTGTCTCCTGTCTAGCAGAAAGCTTCCCAGCATTCATCCTGCCGAATTTATGAATGGATTTCAGCTTGCCTGATCGATGGGCAACATGTGGTATCTTCCAAAATTCCTGCATTCTTCATGAATTCTGGCTACTCTCCAGAATAGGCTCATGGTTTTGTGTCCAAGATATGTAGCAGTTCCAAGCCCTGTGACATGGCCATGTACTGGATAGCTAAAGGGAATGTCGAGCATTTCAGAAAACTCAGATATAAGTGTGACCATGATAGTCTCAGTGGAGAAACCCTGCTTTGGGCCTTTTGCTTACCTATTGTTCTGTTGCCCTGAATGTCAGGAAGGTCTTTGCCTCAAGACATCCGTTTGTGAAGCCTGAAGAAAACAGGTTCAAATGGAAATGAATGGACATCACCTGTGGATATTTGCTTAATTCCTTTGAAATGGAAGTGTCTGAATCAGCCTCTTGGCCCTGTGTGAGGCCGTGGCTTAGATTCTCAACCCCTGAAGAATCTAAAGAAACATCACATGTGTGCATCCAAAACAAAAATGGCCAAAAGTGCAGTTATTGTGGATGAAGTCTCTCCCCATTCTCTGTAAGGTTCCTGACCTCCATCAAGTTAGAATAGGGATCCATTGGGCCAAATCATTTCTTCAAATCCCTAAATTGCTTGAGTTTTCCCGTGACTACAATTCACATAAAGAATCCAAACTGCACAGTCAATACGCCTCAAATTGGAGAAGCAGAGAAGTATTAACAGCAGGCCTATTTGAACACTCCTGGTTCACAGGAATGGTGTCCAGGCCACCCTGAATTTAGGCAAATTAGGGGCAAGAGAGATTATTTAGGAGACTGTCTTGGGCTTCGCCCCTCGTGGAAATTTCCAGCGATAGGTTATGATGAGTGTCTATATAAAAGAACATGAGGGCCATGTGGGATTGTTTTGGTTTTAATTGTGGTTGTTAGTGTGGTGATTGGAAGAGATGACTGGGTCCACCTTGACATGAACTCTGGTGTTTTTCCACTTAGAGACTGAGTTCTGGAACTGACCTCAGAAAAGTATTGCCATTAATTGTGTTGGGATTTTAGAAGGCCATGCATGAGAGTCGCCCTTGGAAGCTGAGATCAAGGCCCAGGGTGGCTTTCAACAGAGCACTGGGAATCACAGCCAAGATATCACATAATTTTCTTCTGAAAGACTTGGCAGCCATAGTTGAGAGTCAAAAGTCACATGGACATCACATTGTAGAACTCAATGGGCCTGGCTTCATTTGACCTTTTGGCCATTCTTTGGGAAGCATTGCCTGTGAGATTTCTCCAGAGCTTTCATTGAAATGAGCTTCGTCAACATTAATGGTTCTGGAATGAACTGAAACTCACAGTGCCTCCACCTTCATTGTTGAAATATGGCTAGAAAAATACCATGAAATTTTTGAAATTTCCATGACCAGCTGGCACAGGAGAACCTTTGGATTTCCTGTTGCTGATCATGAGTATAACAGACACTGCCTTGATTGACTGGTTTTAATGAAAATTGTGTAAAACAGAGATGCCAATAAGTTGGAGCCTGATAATTAGTGGGCCTAGAGCAGTGGTAGGCAGGTGTGTGATAAAACATCTGTGGTGGGGCCATGTGGATCTGCCATTGGCTTCCAAATGGCTTGTGACTGACATGATACAGCCAGCAGTCCCTTCTAAGTAAAGGCATCTTGTTATTTGGAGAGGTTTCAGGGCAATGTTCAGAATCGATTTGCTATCGTCAATGGGGCAAGCTATGTGATATAGAAGCATGGTTGGTGCATTCTCCTGCAGAAATTAAAATACCACACGTGACAGAACTCCCTCCTGCACTGTGTCCCAGTTGAACTCCGTGTATTTCATGAAGCAAATACCAAACTCCCATTGTAGCAGCAAGAAACACCATGAAAATTGGAGGATGAACAAATGGCTTCACAGTCCACACAGGGAGACACTTAGAACCCAGTGGCCACAGTTTACCTACAAAGATCAAATTCAGGACTGCTGCCTCATGTTCATTGGAAAATAAGAAACTATGTTTTACAGGTCACATAGGTGCAGACCCAGCTTTGATGATCTCACTACAAAGGAAGCTAAAGCTCCTGATAACAACATATGTTTCAAGTGACCAAACTCAGAGGCAATTTCTCAAGAAGTCTTTAGGCCAGCAGAGCTCCATGTTTGTGGAGTGTTCACCCTGTCCCTTACTTTTGGAAACTCCTCTACCACCTCCAAGGTAGTGAACTCCTTAGCATATTCCATTCCAGATAAGTATTCACTGATTTTCTAACTCTTCTCCTCTAATTATGTCTTACTTGGGGCGAAGATAATGTCAAGCCATTGTTCTGGAGGAGTGGGAAGATTTTGTGTAGCACATATTTGCATACACATTGGATTCATTTTCCAATTTTCCATTCGAAATACTGAATCCCTGACTCTAACCCCTACCCTACTAGACTCTGACTACTAATCGTAATATGATAGAGAATAAAAACTCAAACAGAATAGAAATACAAGCAGTTCAGAGGAGGCATGGTATATAGTTGGAATTGCCTTTTGCATTATATAGGTTAGAAGTTATAAATCTAGTCAATTTTTTGTTGAAATAGTTCTCCGTGTGTTTTGAAAGTTAACAAATATGTAAATTCCTGTCTCCCTTTCTCTGTAGCCTATTCAGCACATGTAATTTTATATGCACATATAGAATCGTACCTGGTATCACACGTACATTTTTGTGAGGTGACTGACTTGGCAAATACAAATTTTGAGAAGAGATCACTCCTCCTAAATGCTGTTGGAACTGAAAATTCAACCTATGGGTAAGCCTCCTAGTTGAACAACATTATACATAAATCCATGTTAAGTATATGAATATTTTTGGGTCTGTGGATGATATGTATTTCATGATGAATTTCAATTGACATATATATTGCTAGTTTTTAATGTCTGTGTGTGTGTGTGTATATGTATATATATATATATATATATATATATATATATATATATATATATACTCTCCGGATTTTTCAAAATATGAAATATTTGTGTCTTATTATGCACTCCCTAAATTCATTCATATTCATGTATGTGGATTTAAAATCCACTTTATAAAAAATTAATCTCAGAAATATTCATCCACCTGAAATACATATTTTTTCCTAGTACTGAAACAGTTTTCAGTAAATGGTGCATCCATATCCTAATATTTCGGCATTGCAAGATGACTGTGAAGACAGTGTATCACACCCAGTGTACCCTGCCACTGCGCAGGTGAATAACGAGTTAGAACGATGAAAAACTATCTTGTTAGGATCTTACAGGAAAATGGGTGTTTACCGAAATCTAGAAGAATGATTTCCACCACCGAGGTCCGGTAATTGAGTCTCAAACACAAGCCACTTGTGCAACCGGAGATCCATTCTGATTTATCCGCGTGACCTGCCCCGTGTCTACAAATGGTGAGGCACCACCGAGAAGCGACCAGCAAGCAGGGAGAAACGTTGCTGCAGATTCTGTGGAATCCTGCTGGCTGAGCATCCACTGAGCCCCCAGCTGAATTTGGGATTTCAGACGGGAAAGTTAGCAGTACATTTCTATCCCCCAAAGTGGAAACTCCACAAAGGAAACCAGCAGCCACCATCTTGGAGAGCTGAAGTAACCACCACCACTCCCAGACAGATTGCAACAATAAAACAGGTGTGTGTTTCTCAGCTCATCTCACATACAGAGGAAAATTCGCATAAAATCTCTCCTAGGCTTTTGGGGGAGGGATAATCAGAGCAAGTCTGCATAAAGACTGGGGGAAAACTAGAGGCACCTGACCTTCATCTCCCCTTCCCATCAGCAGCAAAAATGAAACTTGTCTAGCCAGTGCGGGGCGAGGGGCAAGCGGAAAATATTAAAACAATAGAGTTCCAGGGTTCACAATAGACACCCTCCCCACCCAACAAACGGCAGACCCAGAGAACAGTTTGAGCTGCCGAGAAGCATCACTCAGGAGAAATCTGGTCTAGCAGGAGAAATCAGGACTAGCAGGATAAACCAGGGGACTAGAGGCCAGGCCCTCCTGACTGGGTGGCTGGAGAATGCCAGACCGCTGCCAGTGTGACTGGGCAACTGGAGACCACCTTCCTGCCGGCGCCAGCCCACCTGCTGACGGCATGTCTTGATGGCTGGAGAACGCTCGCCTGCCGACGACCGAACGCGCAACTGTGTGGCTAGAGATCACCCACCCGCCGGCGACAGCCCATCCGCTGCCCGCGCTACTGGGTGGCTGGAGACTGCCGGCATGCCAGCGACCGGGTGCTGAAACCAACAAGAGACAATCCAGTCCACCCCCCCAATTCGGACACTTCGGCAAGGAGCCTGGGGCCCACCACAGCAGAGAGGTGACATCACTGGAGCTCGGCTGTCAGAATTCCTTAACAGTGAAATCCACTTAAGCAGGCATAGTCTAGCAACACAAAGGAGAGAAAACAGAGATATATAAACCCATAACAAATCTATAGAAGAGAGCAGAAACACAGCAATCAAATAGAGCCAGAAAATAACGTGAACATCATGAAAAAACAAGGGGAAAAAAAGGTGTAGAAACAATGAAGGACAACTTAATACTACAGGAGAACCTAGAAGCATCAGAAACAGGGATAGGGAAAAAACTTAAGTCATACCTAACTCAGATGGAAAGGAATAATAGAGAAGACATGAGGCAGCAAGTCCAAGAAATAAAAGTATATTTTGAAAATGAATTAAACAACCAAATTCAAATGGCAAAGAACAAGGTTTACCAGGTGATAGAGATCTTTTAAAAAATCATACAGTAATTCTAGAAATGCAGGAAACTATAAACCAAATTAAAAACTCAAACAAGAATATTTCAAATAGACTAGATCAAGTAGAAGTCAGAACATCAGATAATGAAGACAAAGTTTGTCAACTTGAAAAGAATATAGTCAACACAGAAAACATGCTTAAATCCCATGAGCAACTATTCAAGAGATATGGGATGTCATAAAAAAACCAAAATTGGGAGTCATCGGGATAGAAGAAGGCATAGAGATTCAAACCAAAGGAATGGACAACATATTAAATGAAATAATTCTAGAAAACATCCCAGAGATGAAAGATGGAATGGATTGCCATATCCTGGAAGCCTACAGGACCTCAAACATTCAAAACCATAATAGACAAACTCCAAGACATATAATTATGAAGATAGCCAACATACAGAACAAGGAGAGAATATTAAAAGCTACGAGAGAAAGTAGGCAGATAACATTCAGGGGTAAACCAATTAGGTTAACAATTGATTTTTCATCACAGACTTTGAAAGCGAGAAGATCTTTGAACAATGTATTTCAAACACTGAAAAATAATGGATTCCAACCAAGAATACTGTATCCAACAAAATTAAGCTTCAGATTTGACAATGAAATTAAGTCTTTCTTGATAAACAAAAGCTAAAAGAATTCGCAGACAGAACACCAGCACTGCAAAGCATTTTGAGCAAAATACTACAAGAAGAGGAATTGAAAAATAGTGCCCAAAACTAACAGTGGGAGGTATCTCAGTAAAGGGGTAAGAAAATAACCAAAAAGTAAAAACTACCCAAATTAAAATAAATAAATAAATAAACATGACTGGAAGTATAAATCATATTTCAATTGTAACCTTAAATGTTAAAAATCTAAACTCACCAATCAAGAGACATAGGCTAGTAACCTGGATCAAAAAAATAAATCCAACAAAATGCTGCCTTCAGGAGACTCTTTTGATAGGTAAAGACATACACAGGCTGAAAGTGAAAGGTTGGGAAAAATCTTACCACTCACATGGCCCTCGGAAGCAAGCAGGAGTGGCCATACTCATATCATATAAAATCAACTTCAAACCTACGTTAATCAAAAGGGATAAAGTAGGACACTATATATTGTTAAAAGGAACCATCCACCAACAAGACATAACAATTATCAATTGGTATGCACCAAACAATTGAGCTGCAACGCTTATAAAACAAACTCGCCTCAAGTTCAAGAGTCAAATAGACTACAACACAATAATTATGGGTGACTTCAACACACCGCTCTCGCCATTAGACAGATCCTCTATAAAAAACTGAATAAAGAAACTATAGAATTCAACAGCACAATCAATAACCTTGACTTAACCGACATATATAGAATATATCAACCATCATCAAGTGGATACACTTTATTCTCAGCAGCACATGGATCCTACTCCAAGTTAGACCATATATTATGCCATTGGGCAACTCTTAGTAAATATAAAGGCGTGGAGATAATACCATGCACCATATCTGATCATAATGGAATGAAACTGGAAATCAATGAGATTAGAAGGAAGGAAAAATCCTACATCACATGTAAAATGAACAATATTCTACTGAATGATAAATGGGTTACAGAAGACATAAAGGAGGAGATAAAAAAATTCTTAGAATCAAATGACAATACAGACACAACATACTGGAATCTATGGGACACAAAGAAGGCAGTTTTAAGAGGGAAATTCATTTCTTGGAGTTCTTTCCTCAAAAAAAGAATAAAACAACAAATAAATAAACTCACAGTACACATCAAAAACCTAGAAAAGGAAGAGCAAAACAACAGCAAATGTAGTAGAAGACAAGAAATAATTAAAATTGGAGCAGAAATCAACGAAACTGAAACAAACAAAAAAAAACATTGAAAAAATTGATAAAACTAAAAGTTGATTCTTTGAAAAAATAAATAAGATTTACAGGCCCTTAGCCATGCTAAGGATGAGAAGAAGAGAGGGAACTCAAATTATTTACATACGGAATGAAAAAGGCAATATCACAACAGACAGTACACAAATACAGAAGATAATTAGAAAGTATTTTGAAATCCTATATTCCAATAAAATAGAAGATAGTTATAATATCGATAAATTTCTTAAGTCATACGATCTGCACATATTCAGTCAAGAAGACACACACAATTTTAACAGACCAAAAACAAAGAAAGAAATGGAAGAACCCATCAAAAGACTACCAATCAAAAATGCCCTGTACCTGATGGGTATACAGCGGAGTTCAACAAAACCTTCGAAGAAGAATTAATACCAATACTATTCAAGCTATATCAAGAAATGGAATAATAAGGAGCTCTTCCAAATTCATTCTCGGAGTCCAAAATCACCCTGATCCCAAAACCAGACAAAGACACCTCAAAAAAGAAAAATACAGACCAATATCTCTAATGAAGTTGGATGCAAAAATTCTCAATAAAATCCGTGTGAATTGAATACAAAAACATATCAAAATAGTTGTGCACCATGATCAAGTAGAATTCATCCCTGGAATGCAAGGCTGGTTCAATATACGGAAATCAATAAATGCTACTCACCACATCAATAGACTTAAGGACAAGAACCATATGATCATCTCGATAGATGTAGTAAAACATTCAACAAAGTTCAGCATCCCTTTATGTTCGAAACACTAGAAAAACTAGGGATAACAGGAACTTACCTCAACATTGTAAAAGCTATATATGCTAAACCTCAGGCTAGGATCATCCTAAATGGAGAAAACTGAAGGCATTCCCTCTGAAATCTGGAACAAGACAGGGATGCCCTCTATCACCACTTCTATTCAATTTAGTTCTTGAAATACTAGCCAGAGCAATTAGACAGACAAAAGAAATTAAAGGCATAAAAATAGGAAAAGAAGAACTTGAATTATCGCTATTTGTGGATGACATGGTAATATATTTAACAGACCCAAAAGGGTCTACAAAGAAACTGCTAGAGTTAATAAATGAAGGATATAAAACCAACACGCATAAATCAAAGGCATTTCTGTATATCAGCAACAAAACTTCTGAAATGGAAATGAGGAAAACCACTCCATTCAAAATATCCTCAAAGAAAATAAGATACTTGGAAATCAACCTAACAAAAGAGGTGAAAACCACAGAACCCTAAAGAGAGAGATAGAAAAAGATCTTAGAAGATGGAAAAATGTACCCTGTTCATGGATAGGCAGAACTAAATTCATCAAAATGGCGAAATTACCCAAAGTTCTCTACATGTTTAAAGCAATGCCAATCAAAATCCCAACGGCATTTCTTGTAGAAATGATAAAGCAATCATGAAATTCATATGGAAAAACAAAAGACACAGAATAGCAAAAGGAATTCTAAGCAGGAAGTGTGAATCGGGAGGTATAGTGATACTAGAGTTCAAACTTTACTACAAAGCAAGAGTAACAAAAACAGTGTGGTACTGGTACCAAAACAGGCAGGTGGACCAATGGTATAGAATGGAGGACAGAGAAACCAATCCACAAAATTACAACTTTCTTATATTTGATAAAGTGGCTATAAACATGCAATGGATGAAGGATAGCATCTTCAACAAATGGTGCAGGGAAAATTAGAAATCCATGTGCAACAAAATGAAACTGAATCCCGTTCTCTCACCATGCACAAAAGTTAACTCAAAATAGATCAAGGAGCTAGATATCAAATCAGAGACACTGCGTCTCATAGAAGAAAAAGTTGGCTATGATCTATATACTGTGGGGTCGGGCTCCAAATTCTTTAATAAGACATCAATAGCCCAAGAGTTAATAACAAGAATAAACAAATGGGACTTACTTAAACTAAAAAGTTTTTTCTCAAGAAGAGAAACAATAAGAGAGGTAAATAGAGAGCCTACATCCTGGGAACAAATTTTTACCCCTCACACTTCAGATAGAGCCCTAATATCCAAAATATACAAAGAACTCAAAATATTAAACAATAAGATAACAAATAACCCAATCAACAAATGGGCCAAGGACCTAAACAGACACTTCACAGAGGAGGACATACAATCAATCAACAAGTACATGAAAAAATGCTCACCATCTCTAGCAGTCTGAGAAATGCAAATCAAAACCACCCTAAGATACCATCTGACTCCAGTAAGATCAGCAGCCATTATGAAGTTAAACAACAATAAGTGTTGGCGAGGATTTGGGGAAAAGGATACACTTGTACACTGCTGGTGGGACTGCAAATTGGTGAGGCCAATTTTGAAAGAAGTATGGATATTCCTGGAAAAGCTGGAAATGGATCCACCATTTGACCCAGCTATCACCCTTCTTGGAATGTTCTCTCAGGATCTTAAAATAGCGTACTATAGGGATACTGCCACATCAATGATCATAGCAGCACAATTCACAATAGCTAGACTGTGGAACCAACTTAGATGCCCTTCAATAGATTAATAGATAAAAAAATGTTGCATCTATACACAATGGAGTAATACACAGCACAAAAAATGACAAAATCATAGAATTTGCAGGGAAATGGATGGCATTAGAGCATATTATGCTAAGCGAAGCTAACCAATCCTTAAAAAACAAATGCCAAATGTCTTCTCTGTTATAAAGAGAGCAAATAAGAACAGAACAGGGAGGAAGAGCATGAGGAAAAGAATAACATTAAACAAAGACGAATGGGGGGAGAGAAAGGGAGAGAGAAGGGAAAGCTTATGAAAATTGTAGGAAACTCTCAATGTTACACAAAATTGCATATAAGATGTTGTGAGGGGAAGTGAGGGGGAAACAATAGAGAGAATTGAACAATAGCAGATGAGGTAGAGAGGGAAGATGGGAGGGGAGGAGAGGGTGGATAGTAGGGGATAGGAAAGGTAGCAGAATACAACAGTCACTAATATGCCATTATGTAAAAATGTGAATGTGTAACCGATGTGATTCTACAATTCGTATTTGGGGAAAAAATGGGAGTTCATAACCCAATTGAGTCAAATGTATGAAAGATGATATATCTTGAGCTTTGTAATGTTTTGAACAACCAATAAAAATAAATAAATAAATAAAGGTTTAAAATTTAGTGGGAAGAAATCAGCTAAAAATGGGTTCAGATGTATTCATTTTGCTATACAGAAACTTTGTTTTGTGAATATCACAAATTTATTTTACCAGAAAATGCACATAAATTGAGATTAAAGGATAATTCACCTAACTTCATGAAAAATTCATAGCATTTTCTACACTTTTCATATTTCATTTTTTTCGTGAATATTTTGTCATGGACAAGGTCTAGTCTTAGGCTATTCTTCCAGAATACTACCTCATCTGACAAGTTCGTACAATGTGTTGGATTGTTCTTTTCATCTTTTATTTAATAGTTTCTAGCTGATAATGTGTATTTTTTCTTATCTTTATTTGGACATACAAACCTAACTATATCTTTGCATTTTATGTTTTACTGGGGAAGAGACTCATCAAAAGCTCTTTGTTATATGTATCAACAATCAAACATCTAGAGCATACAATTATTCTTAATTTTGCATGAAAATAAATTTGTACCATTTTTCTTATAAAGATGTAGTATTATTAATAATGTCCCTACTGTAATAAGTAACTACTTACAAGAAGAATTAAACAATTGACTTTATATCAATTTTGAACATGAAAAGTACTAAAATAAGTATTTGGCAATTAATACACAATTGATAGAAATTGAAATCACAAGAAAGCCATTTAAAATGTCAGTGCATATGGTCCTTAAATAATAGGTTGTTCAAATAAAATTTCTCTAATTCATAAGAGTTAATATGCCACATTACAGCTTAATGTGATATAAAACTTTAAATTATCAGTATTGATAAATAAGAATGATACCTGTTTACTTAAATATGTTTATTTGATTTTCACTGTAAGATGTTAATTATGGAAGAATTGAGAATTAAGAAAGACTTGGTCTATATTATTTCTAACAGGAAAATCAAAGTACTTTTAAATATATATATATATATATATATATATATATATATATATATATAATATATGTAATGCATATGCATGAATATAGATACATATGTATAATAAATGTATTGTAATATATCTATCAGGTGATTATAATTTTTAAATTTTCTCAAGAAAAAGAATGACTATAAAAAACAGTCTTAAATTTAAATTTCATAGCATACTACTGTTTGTAATGACATGAGAGAAAAATAGATATGGAGGGGAAACCAAAAAGGAAGGGAGAGAAGGGGGAAAATGAGGAAGAAAGTGAGTAAAGAAGAGGGACATGAGTGTATGATGTTAAGATAGAAGTGGAGGGGCTGGGTTTGTGGCTCAGAGGTAACATGCTTATCTAGCATGTGTGAGGCACATGGTTCTATTCTCAGCACCACATACAAATAAACAAAATGAAGGTCAATCAACAACTGAAAAAATAAAAAAAGAAAAAAGAAGAAATATTACGAAAATTCCAAGCTTTGATGAATGTTAAATAAAAAAAAAATATGTTACATAGCCTTATGTAATTTCTAGACTATCCAAAATAGTCACGAAATGTTAGATTATTAGTGCTATAACTAAAAATCCATTGATCTTTCCTCTACATTCTGTGGCATGCTAGTGCTAAAATAAATTGTATTATTAATCCCCCCCCAAATCCTAATATTTCTACAGTAACTGACCCAGTTGAACATCAATGCAAGTAGACTCTATGAGACATGATGTGTATTTTGACGTTCATTTTTATTCAACACTGGTACATTACTATCTTCAGTTTATGCACATCATAGCATATATGTTTCATCAAAATTTCTCAAATTTATAGGCATTTGTTTCACTTTCAATCACTTCCTGCTTGAGAACACATGTATTCCTCCATGTTTCATAACTGCTCTTTTCATGAGACTTCTTCCCAAAAACATTATTTTCGATTTCCATTATCACATTTGAAGCAAAACGCACAAACCCGTCACAATAAACCATAACACTAATATTACCATTAGATGTATAACTGGTTGGAACGAATGGTTGTATATCAATATAAGATTTCTTACTTAGTTTCAGATATCAATTCAATCCATTATTTAAAGTGGAACCAGTTATATTATTTATTCACAGTACAGTCTATTCACGAATTATCTCTATATTCATAGACACAGGTACACCTCTTTGTACCCCCAATACTAATTTATACGTCCTCAATATATAGCTCCCAGAAATGGTGGAAGAAATACCCATGTCACCTGATCTCCATATACATTTTATCACAGAAATATTCTGGACACAAAAAGCAAAGGTCACACTTATGATTGTACAAAACCTAAATGGAAAGTGAACATGGATTACTAAAAACATCCATGTCCAGGTTGCCTAATGCTCTCAAATGAAAATCCTATTGGTGACTACATATTTGTTTCTTCCAAAGATTATATATTCAAACTCAAACATGTTGAAAATGTCTAATCCTGTCACTCACTTTATACTTTGCCTGATTTTGTAATGTCTCTATTGATATCTGCTTTCCTACATATTTTCCCCAGTTAATCATTGTGACTTCCTCATCACATGTGCTGATATTTACATTCACTCTCTTAGCGATACCCTAGTTCTAAAGAACTTTTGTTCCAAATCCTACACTCATTCTTCTTCCTAAACCTACCGACTATCTTCCTAATCCTACCGACTATCACTTTTTGACTGGATGTTCTCTTCTACATTCAATCATCCAAGGTGAAAGGTCCAATGCCATTGTATATCGATTTATCTGAAACATCTGTGCAGAATGTAATTCAACGCTAAGTATCCCAATCAAGGGACAAATGAAGTTCTGGGCTTCAAATCTTACTTAGATTTCTGTTTTCGTACATATATTTCACCTCTATATTCTTATAAATATCACAGGTTCCCAATACCATTATTCATCCAGCAGAATGGTTCCTAACCCATATCGAACATGTTAATAACACTAATCATACACTGTTCCCTCAATCTAACTTTACTGAGGAGCAGCGACAGTGTTGGTCTTACAATACAGGAATGTATGGGATCTTCCACCTGCTGAGAACATCAAAGGTACATGCAGAAATGATCTCTGGAGAAGATGTAGGCAGCTATGAAGGACCTGAGAGAGCAAAAGACATCTCCATGGCAAAGAACCTGGTAGGATGAAGGAATGTGTCTGAATCAGCCTCACTCTTCTTAATGTAGAGTAGACCAAACCAGGCCTGTGTGGAAAGCTCTTCCCAGGTGCGTATGGTTGATATACCATTCTAACATATGAAAGTGTCACAGGAAGTAGGGGCAGCCTCCATCTCATGGGACCCTTGGAAGCAACTGTTAGGACAAAGTGGTTGCCAAGGCAGTTACCTCATTCAGTTCCTGAAAGATGTGACCACACCTCACTTCCTTGATGATGAAAGTCTCTGAACTTGGGATCCAGGAAGCCAGGCACCCAGAGCCATTACCAATCCCAGTCCCAGTGGTCTCACTTGTTTGAATTTACCAAAGACAGAGTCAGTCTTTCTTCTTACCTGTTAAGGTCTGTAAACAAGTCAGATTGGCACCTGTTATTTTGCCAGAGAAATGTTAGAGTCTGTAAAAAAAGTCTGGATGGCGCCTGGCAAAATGCCAGAGGGAGTGGTTTGTGAAGTAACAAAAGCGAGCCATTAAGTGTGGAGATTCCTTATTGTTTGACTGCTGTATCTATTTCATGCTAATTAGATAGGCTGTGTAAAATGTATAAATACCGCTCTTATTCAACAATAATTGGCTTCCACTCCTGCTGCATCAGTCTACCCAAGTTGTTCGTCACCCCCCCGGTTATTTTGCCCAGCCAGCCGGGCTGCGGCACTTACCTACAGATGTGAGGATGGCCAAATGCCAGGGAAGCTCTGAAGATAATTCTTTTCTGATAAAGCAGGTATTGGCTCACCGCTGACTCCTGAGTACTTCACAGAGTTAGCAAAGGAAAGCAGATTTGAGACAGGACAAGCAATTTTGGGGAACATAGTATGGCCCACCAGTCAGAGGACACTCTGGATAGTCACAGACCAACTTGGAGGAAAGAGTTGCCTTTGTGGGTGTGGTTGTGGGTTTGTGTATTCCACTGTGTCTGTGGTTATAGACATTAGAAAAGAGAATGCATCAATGGAATTGTTCTGTCTAGTAGAAAGCTTCTCAGCATTCATCCTGCCAAATTTATGAATGGACTACGGCTTTCCTTATGAATGGGCAACACCTGCTATCTTCCTAAGTTCCTGTTTTCTTCCTGAATTCTGGCCACTCTCAAGAATAGGCTCATGGTTTTGTGTAAAAGATATGTACCACCTCCAAACTCTATAACATGGCCTTGTACTGGATAGCTGAAGGGAATGGAGAGGAACTCAGAAAACTCAGATATCAGTGTGACCAGTAAAGTGTCAGTGGAGAAACACTGATTTGGGCCTTTTGTTTACCTATTGTTCCGTTGCCCTGAATGTCTGCAAGGTCTTTGCCTCAGTCCACCCCTTTGTGAAACCTGAAGAAAAGAGTTGTCTAATGGAAAATAATGAGCATCACCTGTGGCTCTTTGCTTAATTGCCGTGGAAAGGGATGTGTCTGAATCAGCCTCTTGGCCCTGTGTGAGGCTGTGACTTAGATTCTCACCACCTGATGAATCTAAGGAAAGATCTCATGTGTGCATCCAAAACCAAAATGGAAAAAGAGCAGTCTTGTGGATGAAGTCTCTCGCCTTCCTCTGTAAGGTTCCTGACTTCCATCAAGTGAGAATAGGTATCTTTGGTTCAAAAAGTTTTTCAAAGCCCTGCAGAGGCAAGCCCATAGGTGCTTGAATTTTCTCATAACTCCAATTCACATAAAGAATCTAAATCCCACAGACATAAGGCTCAAATTGGAGAAGCAGAGCAGTATTAATGGCAGGCCTAATTGATCACTCCTTGTTCACAGATAGGTTGTCAAGCCACCCTGACATTAGACAAATGAGGGTAGGGAGCATATTTTGGATACTGTCTTCAGCTGCACCCCTCATGGAAACTTCCAGCCAGAGGTTATGATGAGTGTCTATGTGGAAGTAGTTGAGAGCCATGTGGGAGTGTTTTGGTTTTAATTGTGGTCATTTGTTTGGCTGATGGAAGAGATGACTGGGTCCACCTTGGCTTGAACTCTGGTGTGAGTCTTCTTAGAGACTGAGTTCTGGAAATGACTGCAGAGATGTATTGCCATGAATTGTGTTGGGATTTTTGGAGGCCACACATGGTAGTGGCCTTTGGAAACTGAGATCTAGGCCCGGGGGGCTTCCCACAGAGCACTGGGAATCTGAGCCAGAATATCACATGATTTTATTCTGAAAGACTTGACAGCCATAGTTGAGAGTAAAAACACACATGGACCTCACATTGTAGACCTCAATGGGCCTGGCTTCATTTGATCTTTTGGCCACTCTTTGGGAAATCTTGCCTGTGAGAGTTCTCCAGATCTTTCATTGAAATGGGCTTTCTCACCTTTTAATGTTTCCAGAATGAATTAAATCCCACAGTGCCTCCAACCTCATCCTTGAAAAATGGCTAGATAAACATCATAAAAATTTGAAATTCCCATCACCAGGTGACACTGGATACACTTTGGATTTCCTGTTGCTCATCATTAGTGTACCAGACAGTGCCTTGATTGACTGGGTTTCATGAAAATGGTGTAGAACAATGATGCAAATAAGTTAAAGTCTGCTGAGTAGTGGGCCTAGAGCAGTGTTTTGCAGGTCTGTGATAAAACTTCTGTGGTGGGGTCATGTGGATCTGCCAAAAGGCTTGTAACTGACATGGTGCAGCCAGCAGACCCTTGTATGTAAAGGCATCTTGTTGAATGGAGAGGTTTCAGGGCAATGTTCAGAATCAGGTTGCTATGGTCAAGGGGGCAAGCTATGTGAGATAGAAGCCTGGTTGGTGCATTCTCCTGCAGACCCTGACACACAACACGTGACAGATCTCCCTCCAGCACTGTGACCCAGTTGAATTCCTTGTATTTCCTGAAGCCAATACCAAACTCCCAGTGCAGCAGCAAGGACACCATAAAAAGTGGAGGATGACCAAATGGCTTCACAGTCCACACGGGGCCACACTTAGCCTTCAGTGGCAAGAGTTTACTTACAAAGAGAGAATTTAGCCTTGCTGCCTCACGTTCTTTGGAAAATAAGAAACCATGTTCTGCAGGTCACATAGATGGAGACCCAGCTTTGGTGGTCTCACTAGAAAGGAAGCCATAGGTCCTGACTACAACATATACTTCAAGTGGCCAACCTCAGAGGCAGGTTCTCCAGAAGTATTTAGGCTGGCAGATCTCCATATTTGTGCAGTATTTACCCTGTCTCTTACTTTTGGAAACTCCTCTACCACCTCCAATATTGTGAACTCGTAACCATGTTCCATTCCTGATATGTATTCACAGATTTTCTAAATCTTCTTCTTTTATTTTGTCTTACTTGGGGCAAAGATAGTGTCAAGGTATTGTTGTGAATGAGAGTAGGAAGATTTTGTGTAGCACATATTTGCATACACATTTGATTCATTTTCCTATTTTACATTCAAAATACTGAATCCCTGACACTAACCCATACCCTACTAGACTCTGACTACTAACCCTAATATGGTGGAGAGAAATAATGCAAACAGAAGTGAAATACAAACAGTTCAGAGGAGGCATGGTGTATAGTTGGATTTGCCTTTTGCATGATAAAGTGTAGGTGTTATAAATCTAGTCAATTTTTAATTAAAATAGTTCACCATGGGTTTTTGTAGTTAACAAATACGTGAATTCCTGTCTCCCTTTCTCTGTAGCCTATTCAGCACATGTATTTTTATATGCCCTTTCTCTGTAGCCTATTCAGCACATGTATTTTTATATGCACATATAGAATCCTACCTGGTATCACACGTACATTTTTGTGACTTGGCTGACTTGGAGATACAAATTGTGAGAAAAGATCACTCCTCCTAAAAGCAGTTGGAACTGAAAATTCAACCTATGTGTGAGCTTCCTAGGAGAACAACATTGTACATAAATCCATGCTCAGTAAAATAAATTATTTTGCATCTGTGGATGTTATATATTTCATGATGAATATTGATTGGCTTATATATTGGTACTTTTTAATATCTCTGTGTGGGTTTTGGGTGTGTGTTTATATATATATATATATATATATATATATATACACACACTCTCAAGATTTTTCAAAATATGAAATATATGTGTCCTATATACACTACCGAAATTCATTCATGTTCATGTATGTGGATTTATAATAAAAATTTCACAAGATTATTCTCAGAAGTATTCATTTACCTGAACTACATATTTGTTTTCTAGTACTTAAAACTAACTTCAGTGAATGTGCATACAAATACTAATATTTCTACAGTAATTGACCCAGTTTAACATCAATGCAATTAGATTCCCATGGGACATGGTGTGTATTTTGATGTTCATTTTTATTCAACATTGGTTCGTTAATATTTCTTCAGTTCATGCACATCATAGGATATATATTTCATCCACAAATTCACAAATTTATAGGCATTCGTTTCTCTTTCAATCACTTACTGCTTCAGAACACATGTATTCCTCCAGGTTTCTTGACTGGTCTTTTAATGAGACTTCTTTCCAAACACATTATTTTCGATTTCTATAATCACTTTTGAAGCAACTCTCACACAATCTTTATAATAAAACATAACGCAATTATACAATTAGATGTGTAACTGGTTGGAATGAATGATTGTATATCAATATAAGTTTTTGTGTATATTTTCACATATCAATTCAATCCATTATTTAAAGTGGAAACAGTTATATTATTTATTCACAGTATTGTCAATTCATGCATTAATTCTATATTCATAGACACAGATTACAAATCTTTGTACCGCCAATAATAATTTATACATCTTCAAAATATTGCTCTCAGAAATGGTATAAGAAATACTTATGTCACCCAATCTACATATACATTTTATCACAGTAATATTCTGGACCCAAAATGCAAAGGTCAAACATATGATTGTACCAAAGCCTAAATTGAAAGTGAGCATGGATTACTAAAAACATCCATGTACATGTTGCCTAATGTTCTCAAATGTCAATCCTATTTGTGACAACATATTTTTTTCTTCCTTAGATTATATATTCAAACTCAACCCTGTTGAAAATATCTAATCCTATCACTCACTTTATACTTTTCCTGATTTCTTAATGTCTCTATTGATATCTGCTTACCGACATATTTTCCCCAGTTCATCATTGTGACTGACTCTTCACATGTGCTCACATTTAAATTCACTCTCTATCCGAAACCCTATTGCTGGAGAACTTTTGTCCAAAACCTATACTCACTCTTCTTTCTGAAACTGAATATCTTTCTAATAATTTCAACTATCCCTTTTTGACTAGAAGTTCTCTTCAACATTCCATCATCCAACGTACAAGGTCCTATGCCATTGTACTGAATTTATCTGAGACATCTCTGCAGAAAATAATTCAAATCTAAGTATCCCAATCAAGGGCCCAATGCCCTTCTGGGCTTCAAATCTTACCTACATTTCTGTTTTCATACTAATATTTCACCTATATTTTCTTGTAAATATTGCAGCTTCCCAATCATTCCTGCAGAATGATTCCTAATTCATATCGAACATGTTATTAATCCTAACCATACACTGTTCCCTCAATCTAACTTTACAGAAGATTAGAGACAGAGTTGGTCTTTCAATATAGGAATGTAGCAGATCTTCCACATGCTAAGATCCTCAAAGGTCCATACAGAAATGATCCCTGGAGAAGATGTATGCAGCTATGAAGGACCTGAGAGAGAAAAAGTCATCTCCATGTAATGGCTCACCGCTGGCTCCTAATAACCTCACAGAGTTGGCCAAGGAGACCAGATCTGAGACAGGACAGGCCATTTCTGGGAACATAGTATGGCCCACCAGTAAGAGGACACTCCGGATAGTCACAGACCTACTTGGGGGAAGGAGGTGCCTTTGTGGGTTGGGTGTGAGTTTGTGGTCTTGTCTCATTTTCTGAGAATAGGTAGGAAAGGCAGTATGTTCATTTTGGAGTGGATGGTTTCTAGAAAGTCGTTTGACAAGGAGTGTGTTTCTATGTCTGGGTATCCCACTGTGTTCGTGGATGAAGACATTAGAAAGAGCATGCATCAATGGATGTGTTCTGTCTAGTAGAAAGCTTCCCAGCATTCATCCTTCCCAATTTATAGATGGACTTGGCTTGCCTTCTGGATGGGCAACACCTACTGTCTTCCTAAGTTCCTGTTTTCTGCCTGAATTCTGGCCACTAACCATAATAGGCTCATGGTTATGTGTCCAAGATATGTACCACCTCCAAGCTCTGGGACATGGCCATGTACAGGATAGCTGAAGGGAATTGGAGCATCTCAGAAAACTCAGATATCAATGTGACCAGTAAAGTCTCTGTGGAGAAACCCTGCTTTGGGCCTTTTGCATACCTATTCTTCTGTTGCACTGAATAACAGGAAGGTCTTTGATTAGGCCACGCCTTTGTGAAGCCTGAAGAAAACAGTTTTCAAATGGAAATGAATGGGCATCACCTGGGGCTCTTTGCTTAATTGTTTGGAAAGGGATGTGTCTGAATTGGCCACTTGGCCCTGTGTGAGGCTGTGGCTTAGATACTCAGCACCTAATGGACCTAAAGAAAGATCCCATGTGTGCACCCAAATCCAAAATGTCCAAAAAGCATTTATTGTGGACTACGTCTCTCGCCTTCCTCTGTAAGGTTCCTGATCTCCATCAAGTGAGAATAGGGATCCTTTGCATCAAATGAGTACTTCAAAGCCTTACAGAGTCTAGCCCACTGGTGCTTGTGATTACTCATGACTCCAGTTCACATAAAGAATCTAAATCCCACAGTCAGTAAGCCTCAAATTGTAATTGTGGAGCAGTATTAAAGGCAGGGCTCTATGATCATTCCGTGTTCAAAGGAAGGGTGTCCAGGCAACCCTGACTTGTGACAAATGAGGTGCGAGGGTGCTTATTTTGAACACTGTGTTGGTCTGTGCCCCTCATGAAAACCTCAAGCCAGAGGTTATTATTAGTGTCTATATGGAAGAAGATGAGTGCCATGTGGGAGTCTTTTGTTTTTAATTGTGGTCATTTGTGTGGCGGTTGGAAGAGATGTCTGGTTCCACCTGGGCTTGAACTCTGGTGTGATTCCCCTTAGAGACTGAGTTGTGGAACTGTCCTCAGAGAAGTATTGCCATGAATTGTGTTGAGATTTTAGGAGGCCACACACGAGATTCGCCCTTGGAAACTGAGATCTAGGCCCAGGGTGGCTTTCCACAGAGCATAAGTAATCTCAGCCAGGATATCACACGATTTTATTGTTAAAGACTTGGCAGCCATAGTTGAGAGTCATAACACACATGGAGCTCACATTGTAGACCTCAATGAGCCTGGCTTCATGTGACCTTTTGGCCACACTTTGGGAAGCTTTGCCTGTGATAGTTCTCCATTTCTTTCGTTCAAATGAGTTTCCTTGCCATTTAATGGTTCCTGAATGATTGGAAACCCACAGTGCCTCCAACTTCATCCTTAAAAAATAGCTAGATAAATACCACCAAATTTTTGAAATTCCCTTGACCAAGTGGCACTGGAGAAAATTTGGATTCCTGTTGCTGATTATGAGTATACCAGACAGTGCCTTGATTGACTTGGTTTCACGAAAATGCTGTAGAACAGAGATGCCAGTAATTTGGAGCCTGCTGAGTAGTTGGCCTAGAGGAGTGGTGGGGAGGTGTCTGAAATAACATCTGTGGTGAGGCCATGTTTATCTGCCATTGGCTTCCAAATGGCTTGTGACTGACATTTTGCATCCAGCAGACCCTTGTATGTAAAAGCATCTTGTTATATGGAGAGGTTTCAGGACAATATTCAGAATCAGGTTGCTATGGTCAATGGGGCAAGCTCTGTGGGAAAGAAGCTTGCTTGGTGCATTCTCCTGCAGACCCTGACCCACCACATGTGACAGAATTTTCTCCAGCACTTTGTCCCAGTGGAACTCCTTGTATTTCAAGAAACAGATACCAAACTCCCAGTGCAGCAGCAAGAAACACCACAAAAAGTGGAGGATGAAAAAATGGCTTTACAGTAAAGACGAGGAGACACTTAGCGCACAGTGGCTACAGTTTACCTACAAAGAAAAAATTCAGCACTGCTGCCTCATGTTCATTGGGAAATAAGAAACAATGTCCTCCAGGTCACATAGATGCAGACCCAGTTATGATGGTCTAACTAGAACGGAAGCTAAACCTCCTGACAGCAACATATATTTCAAGTGCCCAAACTCAGAGGCAGTTTCTCAAAAGTCTTTAGGCCAGCAGAGCTCCATGTTTGTGGAGTGTTTACCCTGTCCCTTACTTTTGGAAACTCCTATACCACCTCCAAGTATATGAACTCCTGAACATATTCCATTCCAGATATGTATTCACAGATTTTTGTAAATCATGTCCTCTAATTGTGTCTTACTTTAAGCGAAGATGATGTCAAGGCATTGTTCTGGATGAGAGTGGGAACATTTTTTTGTATCACATATTTGCATAAATATTGAATTTATTTTCCTATTTTCAATTCGAAATACTGAATCCCTGACACTAACCCAAAACCTACTAGACTCTGACTACTAATCCTAATATGATGGAGTAAAATAACCCACACAGAATAGAAATACAACCAGTTCAGAGGAGGCATGGTGTATAGTTGTACTTTCCTTTTGCATGATAAAGGGTTGGTGTTATAAATCTTGTCAATTTGTAGTTAAAATAGTTCTCTATGTGTTTTTAAAGTTAACAAATATGTGAATTCCTGTCTCCCTTTCTCTGTAGTTGATTCAGCACATGCATTTTTATATGCACATATAGAATACTCCATGGTATCACACGTACATATTTGTGAGGTAACTGACTTTGCAAATACAAATTGTTAGAAGAAAACACTTCTTCTAAATGCTGTTGGAACTGAAAATTCAACCTATGGGTGAGCTTCCTAGTTGAACAACATAAATCCATATTTAGTAAAATCAATATTTTTGGATCTGTGGATGATATATATTTCATGGTGAATTTCGATTGCCATACATAATGCTACTTTGTAATGTCTGTATTTAGGTGTGTGTGTGTGTGTGTGTGTGTGTGTGTGTGTGTGTATTCACTCTGCTGATTATTCAAAATATAAAATATATGTGTCTTATTATACACTAACTAAATTCATTCATATTCATGTATTTGGATTTATAATCAACGTTTGAGAAGATTATTCTCAGGAATATTTTTCCACCTGAAATACATGTTTGTTTCCTAGTACTGAAAACTAACTTCAGGGGATCATATTATGGCAGCGATGGGAGTTCATTACCCACCTGTACCGCGTCACTTTGCAGGAGAAGGACGAGTTAGAACGGCTAAAATCTATCTTATTAGAAATTTCCAGGAAAATTGGTGTGCTCCAAAACCTACAGGAAGGATTTCCATTGCACAAGGACCAGCTACGGGGACTCAAACACCAGCAATTTGTCCTCACGGAGGGTCACGCTGCTTATTTAGCAAATCGCCCCACGGCTAGTGTCTGCAATGCGCGCTGGGAAACGACGAGAGAGCAACACAAAGATACAGTCTGTGGATTATGCGGGCTCCTGCCATCTGTGCAATCACTGTGCTCAGTGCTGAATTCTGGGTTTGAAATGGGGGAAGGAAGTGGTCCAATTCGGTTTTCCACACCGGTGAGACCACAGAGGAAGATAGCGGTCACCATCTTGGAGAGCTGATGTCACCATCCCTGTTTTCGACTGATCACAGCTCATTCAGATACAGAATAGGTAATTTCAGGCTGCCATTCGCCTTCATCTTGCAGACAAATTACTCAGGGTCAGTGCTAAAGAACCCATGAAAATTGCTTCTTGGATCGTTCTCCTATCAGAACATACACCGAGCCCGGAGCGGCTGAATTCCGGGTCCCGGAACTGCTCTGGCCCAGGGCTAAAGAACCTGCGGAAACTGTTTCTTGGTCTGGGTCCTGCTGAATACTGTAGAGGTAAATGCCAACTGATCCTTCATAGACAGTGGCAACAGGATTGAGACGGGGCTTGTGAGGGCCGGTCAGGACTCACCCGTTGCTTTGGTCACCCGACAAAGGGAATGAAATGCTGCCATTTACATGGGATACCAACATGGCAGACATCTGATGTGATCACAAAGCAGTGGAGGAGATAACTTCATCGATACCAGCGGCGAGAGAAATAGTTGGTCTCCTGGTAAAGAAAGTGAGTCACAAACATCTGAGTCTCTCTCATTTTGTCATCAAGGCAGAGGTGCAGAGCAGAGCTGCCACCTGTGCCTGGAACAGGCCCAGCGACCCACCGGCGTGGTAGTCACGTCACCCCAATTGGAGTAGGGGCAGAGCAGAGCCGACACTCATGCCTGCAAGGTAGGCAGACGTACGACCGACCGGCAGAACAGGCCTAGCGGCCGGTCAGCATGGTAGACAGATCACCCCAATTGGAGGAGCAGCACAGCCGCCAACCGCACCTGCAATGGAGACTTTTCCACAATACAAGAGCAATATAAATATACAGGGGGGAAATTACAAAAACACAACAGTTTCACCAAGCAGAAAGAAACGCAAGCTGTATGAAAAGACAAGGAAAGAAAGGACCACAAGCAATGCAGGTCAACTCAACTTTAGAAGAGGTAATAGATGCAGCTTATGGAATGTCAGATAAAGAATTCAGGATATACATGCTTCAGGTGATCTGGAATCTCAAGGAAGACATTAGACAGCAAAAATCAGTCAATGAAAGATCACTTCGACAATGAATTACATAAAAAAATCCAAGTAGCAAAGATCAACTATACAGGGAGATAGAGGTTATTAAAAACAAACGAACTGAAATCTTAGAAACGCAGGAAGTAATGAACCATCTTAAAAACTCAATTGAGAATACTACCATCAGAGCAGAATACTTAGAAGATAGAACATCAGACAATGAAGACAAAGTATTTCAACTCAAAAAGAACATATACAGCTCAGCAAGACTGTTAAGAAACCATGAGCAAAACTGCAAGAAATATGGGATAACATAAAGAGAATAAACATAAGAGTCATTGGGATACAGGAAAGTATAGAGGTCCAAACCAAAGGAGTGAGCAATCTATTCAATGAAATAATAGGAGAAAAATTCCTAGACTTGAAGAATGAGACAAAATCCCAAATCCTAAAAGTCTACAGGACGCCGAACGTGCAAAATCATAAGAGATCCACACCTAGACACATTGTAATGAAGATACCCTACATACAGAATAAGGAGAGAATTTTAAAAGCTACAAGAGAAAGGAAGCAGATTATAGTTAGTGGTAAACCAACCAGGATAACAGCTGATCTTTCAACACAGACTCTGAAAGCTATAAGATCCTTTAATAACATATTTCAAACACTGAAAGAAAATGGGTTCCAGCCAATTATCATGTATCCAGTGAAATTAAGCTTCAGATGGAAGATGAAATTAAAACCTTCCACGATAAACAAAAGTGAAAAGAATTTGCAGCTAGAAAACCATCTCTTCAAAACATCCTCGGCAAAACATTACAGGAAGTGGAAATGGAAAATACCAATGAAAACCAACAGTGGGAGGTAGGACATTGAAGGGGGGAAAATAATCAAAGAGGAAAACAAACTATGTTTAGTAACATAAATAAACAAATATGGCTGGAAGAACAACCCATATCTCAATAATAACCAAAAATCTTAATGGCTTAAACTCACCAATTAAGAGACACAGGCTAGTAGAATGGATCACAAAACAAGAACCAACAAAAGGCTGCCTACAGGAGACGCATTTTATAGGAAAAGACATACATAGACTGAGGGTGATACTTGGAAAAATCGTATCACTCTTATGAACTTCGGAAACAAGCAGGAGTGTCCATACTCATATCAAATAAAATAGATTTCAAGCCAAAGTTAATCAAAAGGGATAAAGAAGGACACTACATACTACTCAAGGGAACCATACGCCAACAAGACATAACAATCATAAATATATATGCCACAAACAATGGTGCAGCTTTGTTCATCAAACAAACTCTTCTCAATTTCAAGAGTCTAATAGACCACAATACAGTAATCATGGGAGACATGAACACACCTCTCTCACCACTGGACAGATCTTCCAAACAAAAGTTGAATAAGGAAACTATAGAACTCAATAACACAATTAATAACCTAGACTTAATTGACATATATACAATATACAACCCATCATCAAGAAGTTACACTTTTTTCTCAGCAGAACATGGATCCTTCTCAAAAATACATCATATATTATGTCACAGGGCAATTCTTAGACAATAAAAAGGAGTAGAGATAATACCATGCATTTTATCTGATCATAATGGAATGAAATTAAAAATCAACGATAAAAAAAGGAAGGAAAAATCATTCATCACTTGGAGAATGAACAATAGGTTTCTGAATGATCAATGGGTTATAGAAGACATCAAGGAAGAAATTAAAAAATTCTTAGAGATAAATGAAAACACAGACACAATATATCGGAATCTATGGGACACATTGAAAGCAGTTCCAAGAGGAAAATTCATTGCTTGAGTTCATTCCTTAGAAAAAGAAAAAACCAACAAATAAATGATCTCATACTTCATCTCAAAATCTTAGACAAACAAGAGCAAACAACAGCAAAAGAAGTAGAAGGCAACAAATAATTAAAATCAGAGAAGAAATTAATGAAATCGAAACAAAAGAAACAATTAAAAAAATTGACAAAACAATACATTGGTTTTTTGAAAAAATAAATATAATTGACAGACCCTTAGCCATGCTAACAAAGAGAAGAAGAAAGAGAACTCAAATTACTAGCATATGAAATGAAAAAGGAAATATAACAAGAGACACTTCAGAAATACAGAAGAAAATCAGAAATTATTTTGAATTAATATACTCCAATAAAATAGAATATAGTGAAGGCATTGATAAATTTCTTAAGTCATATGATGTGCCCAGATTGAGTCAGGAGGATATAGACAACTTAAACATTCCAATATCAATTGAGGAAATAGAAGAAACCATCAAAATACTACCAACTAAGAAAAGCCCAGGACCGTATGGGTATAGAGCAGAATTATACAAAACCTTTAAAGAAGAACAAAAACCAATACTTTTCAAGGTATTTCAGGAAAAATGCAAAAATCCTCAAAAAAATTCTGGCGAATCAGACACAAAAACATATATATAAAAAAAATGTGCACCATAATCAAGTAGGATTCATTCCTGGGATGCAAGGCTGGTACAATATACGGAAATCAATAAATGTTATTCATCACATCAATAGACTTAAAAATAAGAACCATATGATCATCTCGAGAGATGCAGAAAAAGCATTTGACAAGGTACAGCATCACTTTACGTTCAAAACTCTAGAAAAACTAGGGATAACAGAATCATACCTCAATATTGTAAAAGCAATCTTTGCTAAGCCTCAGGCTAGCATCATTCTGAATGGAGAACAATTGAAGGCATTCCCCCTAAAATCTGGAGCAAGACAATGATGCCCTCTCTCACCCCCTCTGTTCAACATAGTTATCGAAACACTGGCCAGAGCAATTAGAAAGACTAAAGAAATTAAAGGCATTAAAATAGGAAAAGAAGAACTCCAATTATCGCTATTTGCAAAAGACATGATTCTATACCTAGCAGACCCAAAAGGGTCTACAAAGAAACTATTAGAGGTAATAAATGAATTCAGCAAAGTGGCAGGATATTAAATCACCACGCATAAATCAAAGGCATTTTTGTATATCAGCGACAAATCCTCTGAAATGGAAATGAGGACAATCAGTCCATTCACAATATCATCAAAAAAATAAATAAAATACTTGGGAATCAACCTAACAAAAGAGGTGAAAGACATATACAATGAAAACTACAGAACCCTAAAGAGAGAAATAGAAGAAAATCTTAGAAAATGGAAAAATATACCCTGTTCATGGATAAGCATAACTAACATCATCAAAATGACGATATTACCAAAAGTTCTCTATAGGTTTAATGCAATGCCAATCAAAATCTCAAGGTCATTTCTTGTAGAAATAGATAAAACAATTATGAAATTCATATGGAAAAATAAAAGACCCAGAATAGCAAAAACAGCTCTAAGCAGGAAGTGTGAATTAGGCAGTATACCGATACCAGACCTCAAACTATACTACAGATCAATAGTAACAAAAATAGCATGGTACTGGTGACAAAACAGGCGGGTGGACCAGTGATACAGAATAGAGGACACAGAAACCAATCCACAAAACTACAGCTATCTTATATTTGATAAAGGGACTAAAAGCATGCAATGGAGGAAGGATAGCATCTTCAACAAATAGTGCTGGGAAAACTGGAATTCCATATGTAACAAAATGAAACTGAATCCCCTCCTCTCACCATGCACAAGAGTTAACTCAAAATAGATCTAGGAGGTTGATATCAAATCAGAGACACTGCATCTGGTGGAAGAAAACTTTTGCCACCATCTACATACTGTGGTGTCGGGCTCCAAATTTCTCAATAGGACACCCATAGCACCAGAGTTAATCCCTAGAATCAACAAATGGGACTTACTCAAACTAAATACATTTTTCTCAGCAAAAGAAACAATAAGAGAGGTAAATAGGGAGCCTACATCCTTGGAACAAATCTTTACTCCTCACACTTCAGATAGAGCCCTAATATCCAGAGTATACAAAGAACTCAAAAAAATTAAACAATAAGAAAATGAATAACCCAATCAACAAATGGGCCAATGACCTGAACAGACACTTCTCAGAGGAGGACATACAATCAATCAATAAGTACATGAAAAAATGCTCACCATCTCTAGCAGTCAGAGAAAAGCAAAACAAACCCACCCTAAGATACCATCTCACTGCAGTAAGATCGGCAGCCATTATGAAGTCAAACGCCATCATGTGCTGTCGAGGATGTGGGGAAAAGGGCACACCTGTACATTGCTGGTGGGACTGCAAATTGGTGCAGCCAATTTGGAAAGCAGTATGGAGATTTCTTGGAAAGCTGGGAATGGAACCACCATTTGACCTATTCCCCTTCTCGGTCTATTCCCTAAAGAACTAAAAAGAGCATGCTACAGAGATACTGATAAATCGATGTTCATAGCAGCACAATTCAGAATTGCAAGACTGTGGAACCAACCTAGATTCCCTTCATTAGATGAATGGATTAAAAATGTGGCATTTATATAGAATGGCTTGTGACTCACAAGGTGCAGCCAGCAGACCCTTATATGTAAAGGCAAATTGTTATATGGTTTGGTTTCAGGTAAATGTTCAGAATCAGGTTGCTATGGACACGGGGGCAAACAATGAGAGATAGAATATTGGATGGTGCATTCTCCTGCAGAACCTGACCATACACACGTGACAGAACTCCCTCCAGCACTGTGTCCCAGTTGAACTCCTTGTATTTCGTGATGCAAATACCAAACTCCCAGTGCAGCAGCAAGAAACACCACGAAAAGTGGAGGATGACCAAATGGCTTCACAGTTCACACGGGGAGACACTTAGGTTCCAGTGTCCACAGTTTACTTAGGAAGAGAGAATTCAGCACTACGGTCTCATGTTCATTGGAAAATAAGAAACCATGTCCTCCAGGTCACATAGATGCAGACCCATCTTTGATGGTCTCACTACAAAGGAAGCTAAAGCTCCATACAACAAAATATATTTCAAGTGCCCAACCTCAGAGGGACTTTCTCAAGAAGTCTTTAGGCCAGCAGAGCTCCATGTGTGTGGACTGTTTAAACTTTCCCTTACTTTTGGAAACTCCTTTACCACCTCCAATTTTTTGAACTACTGAGTATATTTTATTCCACATATGAATTCACAGATTTTCTAACTCTTCTCCTCTAATTGTGTTTTACTAGGGTCGAAGGTAATGACAAGGCATTGTTCTTGATGAGAGTTGGAAGATTTTTGTGTAGCATATGTTTGCGTACACATTGGATTCATTTTCCTATTTTCCATCCAAAATACTGAATCTCTGACACTATCCCATACCCTACTAGACTTTGACGATTAATCCTAATATGGTGAAGAAAAATAACCCAAAGAGAATAGAAATACAAGCAGTTCAGAGGAGGCATGGTGTATACTAGGTCTTGCCTTTTGCATGATAAACGGTAGGTATTATAAAAATTGTCAATTTTTAATTGAAATAGTTCTACATGTGTTTTTAAAGGTAACGAATATGTGACTTCCTGTTTCCTTTTCTCTGTAGCCTATTCAGCACATGTGTTTTTATACGCACATATAGAATCCTACCTGGTATCACACATAATTTCTTTTGAGGCTACTGACTTGGAAGATAAAAATTGTGAGTAGAGATCATTCCTCCTAAACGCTGTTGAAACTGAAAATTCAACCTATGTCAGCTTCCTAGTAGAACAACATTATACATGAATCCATGTTAAGCAAAATGAATATTTTTCGATATGTGGATTATATATATTTCATGATGAAATGCGATTGGCATATATATTGCTACTTTTAATGTCTGTGCATGTGTCTGTGTGTGTGTGTGTGTGTGTGACTCTCCAAGTTTTCTAAAATATGAAATATATGTGTATTATATAAACTCCCTAAATTCATTCATGTTCATGTATGTGGATTTATAATCAACTTTTCAGAAGATTATTCTCAGAAATATTCATCCACCTTGAATACATATTTGTTTCCCATTACTGAAATCTGACTTCAGTTAATGGTTCATACAAATCCTAACATTTCTACATTAACTGACCCAGTTTAACATCAATGCAATAGATTCCTATGGGACATGATGTCTATTTTGAACTTCATTTCTATTCAACACTGCTACATTACTATTTCTTCACGTTTAGCCCATCATAGCATATATATTTCATCCACAAGTTCACAAATTTAGAGGCATTTGGTTCACTTTAAATCCCTTCCTGCTTTAGAACACATGTATTCCTCCAGGTTTCTTGACTGGATTTTTTGAGACTTCTTTCCAAACACATTATTTTCGATTTCCATAATCCTTTTGAAGAAAATCAGACACACCCTTCATGATAAAAGATAACCTAATATTACCATTAGATGTATAACTGGTTGGAATGAATGATTTTATATCAATATTAGATTTCCTGTATATTTTCAGATATCAATTAAATGAATTATTTAAAGTGGAACCAGTTATATTATTTATTCACAGTATGGTCTATTCATGCATTATCTCTATATTCACAGACACAGCGTACACCTCTTTGTACCCCCAATACTAATTTATACGTCTTCTCAATATTGCTCCCGGAAATGGTGGAAGAAATACTCATGTCACCTGATCTACATATACATTTTATCACAGTAATATTCTTGACAAAACTGCAAAGGTCACACTTATGATTTTACAAAGCCTAAATGGAAAGTGAACATGGATTACTAAAAACATCCATGTCCAGGTTGCCTAATGCTCTCAAATGTCATTCTTTGGTGACTACATATTTGTTTCTTCCTAAGATTATATATTCAAACTCAATCCTGTTGAAAATGTCTAATCCTAACAATCACTTTGTACTTTGCCTAATTTCCTATTGTCTTCCTTGATATTTGCTTTCCTACATTTTTTCCCTAGTTCATCATTGTGAATGACTCTTCACATGTGCTGACATTGGCATTCACTCTCTAATCGAAACCCTGTTGCTAAAGAATTTTTTTTTTCCAAATTCTATACTCACACTTCTTCCGAAAACTACCGACTGTCTTTCTAATCTTACCGACTATCCCTTTTGGAGTTGATGTTCCCTTCTAAATTCAATCATCCAAGGTACAAAGTCTTATGCCATTGTATATTGATTTATCCAAGAAATCTCTGCTGAAGGTAATTCAATGCTAAGTATCCCAATCAAGGGCCCAATTCCCTTCTGGGCTTCAAATCTTACCTAGATTTCTGTTTTCATACATATATTTCACCTCTATGTTCTTATAAATATAGCAGATTCCCAATATCATTATTCATCCCTCAGAATAATTCCTAACCCAAATTGATCAAGTTATTAATGCTAACCATACACTGTTCCCTCAATCTAACTTTACAGAAGAGCGGGACAGAGTTGGTCTTACAATACAGGAATATAGGGGATCTTCCACCTGCTGAGAACCTCAAATGTCCATGCAGATATGACCCCTGGAGAAGATGTAGGCAGATATGAAGGACTGCCTACATCTTCTCCAGGCCTGTGTGGAGAGCTGTTCCCGGGTGCCTATGGTTGATATACCATTCCAACTTGTGAAAGTGTCACATGAAGTAGGGGTAGCCACCAGCACTTGTCCCCGTTGAACTCCTTGTATTTAGTTAAGCAAATACCAAACTCCCAGTGCAGCAGCAAGAAACACCACGAAAATGGAGAATGAACAAATGGCTTCACAGTCCACATGGGGAGACACTTAGCCCCCAGTGGCCACAGTTTACCTACAAAGAGGGAATTCAGTACTGCTGCCATATGTTCATTATAAAATAAGATACCATGTCCTCCAGGTCACATAGATGCACACCCAGCTTTGATGGTCTCACTACAAAAGAAGCTATAGCTCCAGACAACAATATAAATTTAAGTGCCCAACCTCTTAGCCAGTTTCTCAAGAAGTCTTTAGGCCAGCAGAGCTCCATGTTTGTGTTGTGTTTACAATGTCCCTTACTTTGAGAAACTCCTCCACCATATCCAAGGTTGTGAACTCCTGAGAATTCCCATTTCAGATTGGATTTATTTTGCAATTTTCCATTCTACAGTAACTGACCTAGGTTTACATCAATGCAAGTAGATTCCTTATGGAACATGATGTGTATTTTGAAGTTCATTTTTATTCAACACTGTTACATTACTATTTCTTCAGTTTATGCACATAATAGGATATATATTTATTCCACAAGTTAGGAAGTTTATAGGCATTTGGTTCACTTTCAATCATTTTCTGCTTCAGAACACATGTATTCCTCCATGTTTCTTGACTGGTCTTCTCATGAGACTTCTTTCCAAACACATTATTTTCTATTTCCGTAATCACTTTTGAAACAAAACTCACACACCCTTCATTATAAACCATAACTCTAAGATTACCATTAGATGTATAACTCTTTGGAATGAATGATTGTATATCAATATAAGATTTCCTATATATTTTCAGATATCAATTCAATCCATTATTTAATTGGAACCAGTTATATTTTTTCCCAGTATGATCTATGTATGCATAATCTCTATATTCATAGACACAGCATACGCCTCTTTGTACCCCCAATACTAATTTATTCGTCTTCACAATATTGCTCCCGGAAATGGTGGAAGAAATACGCATGCCACCTGATCTACATATACATTTTATTACAGTAATATTCTGGACACAAAATGCAAAGGTCACACTTATTATTGTACCAAAGCCTAAATGGAAAGTGAGCATGGATTACTAAAAACATCCATGTCCACATTGCCTAATTATCTCAAATGTCAATCCTATTCGTGACTACATATGTGTTTCTTCCTAAGATTATATATTCAACCTGAACCCTTTGAAAAAGTCTAATCCTATCACTTTATAGTTTGCCTGATTTTGTAATGTCTCTATTGATATCTGCTTTCCTACATATTTCCCAAGTTCATCATTGTGATTGACTCTTCACATGTGCTGACAAATATTTACTCTCTAACCAAAACCCTATTGCTAAAGAACTTTTGTTTCAAATACTATACTCACTCTTCTTCCTATACCTACCGACTATCTTCCTAATCCTACCGACTGTCCCTGTTTGACTCGATGTTCTCTTGTACATTCAATCATCCAAGGTAGAAGATCCTATGCCATTGATTATAGATTCATCTTAGACATCTGTGCATAACATTATTCAATGCTAATTATCCCAGTCAAGGTCCCAATGCCATTCTGGGCTTCGAATCTAAACTAGATTTCTGTTTTCATAATTATATTTCACCTCTATATTCTTTTAAATATTTTAGGTTCCAAATACCATCATTCATCCAGCAGAATGATTTCTAACCCAAATCAAACATGTTGTTAACCTTAACCATTCACTGTTCCATCAATCTAACTTTACAGAAGAGCAGGGATAGAGTTGTATGAGATCTTTCACCTGATGAAAACCTCAAAGGTACATGCATAAATGATCTCTGAAGAACATGAAGGCAGCTATAAAAGACCTGAGAGAGCAAAAGTCATCTTCAATGGCAAACAACCTGGTCAGGATGAAGGGTTCTGACTGAATCAGCCTCTCTCTTCTTAATGTAGAGAAAATGGACCAAACCCAGCCTGTGTGGGTAGCTGTCCCAGGGCGCCTATGATTGATATACCGTTCTATCTTGTGAAAGTGTAACAGGAAGTAGGGGCAGCCTCCTTCTCATGTGACACTTGGAAGCCACTGGTAGGACAAAGTGGTTGCCAAGGCAGTAACCTCATTCAGTTCCTGAAGGAAGTGACCTCACCTCACTTCCTTGGTGATTAAAATCTCTGAACTTGGGATTCATGAAGCCAGTCACCCATAGCCAGTCCCAGTCTCAGTCCCAGTGGTCACACTTGTTTGGATTTACCAAAGACAGAGTCAGTCTTTCTTGGTAACTACTGATGTGAGGATGGCCAAATGCCAGGAAAGCTTTAAAGAGGAGCCGTTTCTGAGAAAGCAGGTAGTGGCTCACCTCTGGCTCCTGACACCTTCACAGAGTTAGCCAAGGAGACCAGATCTGACACAGGTCAGGCCATTTCAGGGGAACATAGTATGGTCCACCAGTCAGAGGACACTCTGGATATTCACAGACCTACTTGAGTTAAGGAGGTGCCTTTGTCGGTGTGGGTGTGAGTTTGTGGTTTTGTCTCATGTTCTGAGAATAGGTAGGAAAGGCAGTTTGTTTGGATTGGAGTGGAGTGTTTCTAGTAAGTCGTTAGACAAGGCGAGTGCTTCTATGTCTGTGTTTCCCACTCTGTCCGTGGTTGTAGACATTAGAAAAGAGATTGCATCAAGGATGTGTCCTGTCTAGTAGAATGCTTCCCAGCATTCTTCCTGCCCGATTTAGGAATGGACTGTGGCTCGTCTTATGCATAAGAAACACCTACTAACTTTCTAAGTTCCTGTTTTCTTCCTGAATTCCGGCAAACCTCAAGAATAGGCCCATGGTTTTGAGTCCAAGATGTGTACCACCTCCAAGCTCTGTGACATGGCCATGTGCTTGATAGCTGTAGGGAATGGGAACATCTTAGAAAACTCAAATATCTGTGTGACCAGTAAACTCTCAGTGGAGAAACCCTGCTTTGGTTCATTTGCATACTTATGGTTATGTTGCCCTGAATGTCAAGAAGGTCTTTGCCTCAGGCCACCCCTTTGTGAAGCCTGAAGAAAACTGTTTTCAAATGGAAATAAATGGGCATAACATGTGGCTCTTTGCTTAATTGCTTTGAATGGGATGTGTCCGAATCAGCCTTTTGGGCCTGTGTGAGGTTGTGGCTTAGATTCTCAGCACATGGTAGATCTAAAGATAGATTCCATTTGTGCAATCAAAACCAAAATGGCAAAAAATCACTCATTGTGGATGAGTCTCTTGCCTTCCTCTGTTAGGTTCTTTACCTCCATCAAGTGTGAATAGGAGTCCTTTAGGTCAAATGAGTTCTTCAAATCCCTGCAGAAGTGCTTGTGTTTTCTCAAGATTCCATATCACATAAAGAATCTATACCTGAGAGTCAGTAGGCCTCAAATTGGAGAAGGAGAGCAGTATTAAGGGTAGGCCTATTTGATCACTCCTGGTTCACAGGAAGGGTGTCCATGTCACCCTCACTTTAGGCAAATGAGGGGCAAGCAACATTATTTTGGACACTCTCTTGGGATGCATCCTGCATGGTAACCTCCAGCCAGAGGTTAAGATGAATGTCTATATTTAAGAAGATGAGGGCCATGTGGGTGTCTTTTGGTTTTAATTGTGGTCATTCTTGTGGCAGTTGGAAGAGATGACTGGATCCACCTGGGCTTGAACTCTGGTGTCATTCCCCTTAGAGCCTGAGTTCTGGAACACATATCAAAGAAGAATTGCCATAAATTGTGTGGGGATTTTAAGAGGCCGCACATGAGAGTCGCCCTTGGAAACTGAGATCTATGCCCACGGTGGCTTTCCACAGAGCACTGGGAATCTCAGACAGGATATCACATGATTTAATTCTGAAAGACTTGGCAGCCATATTTGATAGTCAAAAAACACATGGACCTCAATTTTAGACCTCAATGGGCGTGGCTTCATGTGACCTTTTGGCCACTCTTTGGGAATCCTTGCCTGTGAGAGTTCTCCAGAGCTTTCATTGAAATGATCTTCCTCAACATTGAATGATTCCTGAATGAATTGAAATAAACAGTGCCTCCAACTTCATCCTTGAAAATTGGCTAGATAAATACCATGAAATATTTAAAATTCCAATGACCAGGTGGCACTGAAGAACCTTTGGATGTCCTGTTGCTGATCATGAGTGTACCAGACAGTGCCTTGATTAACAGGCTTTCATGAATATGGTGTAGAACAGAGATGCCAGTAATTTGGAGCCTGCAGAATAGTGGGCCTAGAGCAGAGGTGATTAAGTGTGTGATAAAACATCTGTGGTGGGGTCATGTGGATCTGCCATTGTCTTCCAAATGGCTTGTGACTGACATGGTGCAGCCAGCAGAACATTGTATGTAAACGCATCATGTTATATGGAGAGGTTTAAGGGCAATGTTCAGAATCAGGTTGCTATGGTCACGGAGGCAACCTATGTGGTATACAAGTCCTGTTGGTGCATTCTCCTGCAGTCCCTGACCCACCATATGTGACAGAACTCCCTCCAGGACTGTGGTCAAGTTTAACTCCTTGTATTTCATGAAGTAAATACAAAACTCTCAGTGCAGCAGGAGACACTATAAACAGTGGAGGATGATGAAATGGCTTCACAGTCCACATGGGGAGACACATAGCCCCCAGTGGCCATAGTTCACCTACAAAGAGAGAATTCAGCACTACTGCTTCATGTTCATTGGAAAATTATAAACCATGTACTCCAGGTCACAGAGATGCATAAAGACGTTTGATGGTCTTACTAGAAAAAAAGCTAAAGTTCCTGAAAACTACATATATTTCAACTGTCCATCTTAGAGGCAGTTTCTCCAGACGTCTTTAGGCTGGCAAATCTTCATGTTTGTGGAGTTTTTACATTGTCCCTTACTTTTGGAAACTCCTCTACCATCTCCAAGGTTGTGAAATCCGGAGCAGTTTTCATTTCAGGTATGAATTCAAAGATTTTCTAACTCTTTTTCTCTAATTGTGTCTTACTTGGGGTGAAGGTAATGTCAAGTTATTGTTCTAAATGAGAGTGGGAAAATTTTTGTGTAACACTAATTTGCATACACATTGATCCATTTCCAATTTTCCATTCGAAATACTGAATCCCTGACAGTAACTCATACCCTACTATAGTCTGACTACTAATCCTAATATGATGAAGAATAATACCCAAATAGAATAAAAATACGAGCAGTTCAGAGGAGGCATGCTGTACAGTTGGACTTCCCTTTTGCATGATTAAGGGTAGGTGTTATAAATCTACTCAATTTTTAATTGAAATAGTCCTCCATGTGTTTATAAAGTTCACAAATATGTGAATTCCTGTCTCCCTTTCTCTGTAGCCTACTCAGCACATGTATTTTTATATGCACATACAGAATCCTACCTGGTATCACACGTACATTTTCATGAGTTGGCTGAATTGGCAGATACAAATTGTGAGAAGAGATCAGTCCTCCTAAACGCTGTGGGAACTGAAAATTCAAACTATGTGTAAGCTTCCCAGTAGAAAAATATTATACATAAATCCATGTTCAGTATAATAAATATTTTGCATCTTTGAATGATGTATATTACATGATGAATTACGATTAGCATATATATTGATACTTTTTAATGTATATTTGTGTTTATTTAAAAAAAAAAAAATATATATATATATATATATATATATATATATATATATATATATATATATATATATACACTCCAGATTTCTCAAAATATGAAAGGTATGTGACTTATACACACTCTGTAAATTCATTCATGTTCATGTATATAAATTTATAATCAACTTTTCAGAAGATAATTCTCAGAAATATTCATCCACCTGAAATACATATTTATTTCCCAGTACTGAAAACTAATTTCAATCAATGGTGTTTACAAATCCTAATATTTCTACAGTAACTGACCCAGTTTAACATCAATGCCAGTAGATTCCTATGGGACATGATGTCTATATTGACCTTCATTTTAATACAACACTGGTACATTACTATTTCTTCAGTTTTTGCACATCATAGGATATGTATTTCTTCCACAAGTTTAAAATATATAGGAATTTGTTTCACTTTCAAACACTTCTTGCTTCAGAACACATGTATTCCTCCATGTTACTTGACTGGTCTTTTCATGAGACTTCTTTCCAAATACATTATTTTCAATTTCCATAATCAATTTCGAAGCTAAACTCACACACTCTTCATGATGAACCATAACATTAATATTAACATTAGATGTATAACTGGTTGGAATGAATAATTGTATATCAATATAAGATTTCCTCTATATGTTCACGATTCAATTCAATCCATTATTTAAAGTTGGAACCAGTTATGCTTTTTATTCACAGTATTGTCTATTAATGCATTATCTCTATATTAATAGATACAGTGTACTCTTCTTTGTCCCTTCAATACTAATTTATACGTCTTCAAAATATTGCTCCCAGAAATGGTGGAAGAAATACTCATGTCACCTTATCTATATATAGATTTTATCACAGGAATATTCTGGACACAAAAAACGAAGGTCACACTCATGATTGTATCAAAGCCTAAATGCCAAGGGAGCGTGGATTACTAAAAAGAACCATGTTCAGGTTGCCTAATGCTCTCAAATGTAAATCAAATTGGTGACTACATATTTGTTTCTTCCTAAGATTATATATTCAACCTCAACCATGTTGAAAATGTCTAATCCTATCACTCACTTCATACTTTGCCTGATTTGGTAATATCTTTATTGATACCTGCTTTCATACATATTTCCCCCAGTTCATCATTGTGACTGACACTTCACATATGCTGACATTTACATTCACTCTCTACCCGAAACCCTATTGCTAAAGAACTTTTGGTCCAAATCCTATACTCACTCTTCTTTCTAAACCTACTGACTATCTTCCTAATGCTACTGACTATAGTTTTTTGACTCGATGTTCTCTTCGACAATCAATTATCCAAGGTATAAGGTCCTATGCCATTGTATATCAATTTATCTGAGACACATGTGCAGAACATAATTCAAACCTAAGTATCCCACTCAAGGGCCCAGTTCCCTTCTGGCTTCCAATCTTACCTAGATTTCTGTTTTTATACTTATATTTTAGCTATATATTTTTGTAAATATCACAGGCTCCAAATACCATTATTCATCCGGCAGAAAGATTCCTAACGCAAATCAAACATGTTATTAACCCTAAACATACACTTTTCCCTCAATCTAACTTTACAGAAGAGGAGGGACAGAGTTGGTCTTACAATACAGGAATGTAGGGGATCTTCCACCTGCTGAGAACATCAAAGGTATATGCAGAAATGATCCCCTGAGATGATGAAGGAAGCTATGAAGGACCTGAGAGAGCAAAAGACATCTTCCATGGCAAACTATCTGGTCAGGATGAAGGGATGTGTCTGAATCAGCCTCTACCTTCTTAATGTAGAGAAGATGGACCAAACCAGGCCTGTGTGGAGAGCTGTTCTCAGGTACCTATGGTTGGTATACCATTCTAACTGTGAAAGTGTGACAGGAAGTAGGGACAGCCTCCATCTCATGGGACCCTTAGAAGTAACTGTTAGGACAAAGTGGTTGCCAAGTCAGTGACCTCTTTCAGTTCCTGAAGGAAATGACCTCACCTCACTGCCTTGGTGATGGAACTCTCTGGACGTTTGATCCTGGAAGACAGGCACCAAGAGCCAGTCACAGTCCCAGTCCCAGTGGTCTCACTTGTTTTGATTTACCAAGAACAGAGTCAGTCTTTCTTAGTACCTACTGATGTGATGATGGCCAAATGACAGGAAAGCTCTGAAGAGGAGCTTTTCCTGGGAAAGCAGGTAGTGGCTCACCCATGGCTCCTAACAACTTCAAAGTGTTGGCCAAGGAGACCAGATCTGATACAGGACAGGCCATTTTGGGGGAACATACAATGGCCCACCATTCTGAGGACACTATGGATAGTCACAGACTTACTTGAGCAAAGGAGGTGCCTTTGAGTGTGTGTGTGTGGGTTTGTGGTTTTGTCTCATGTTCTGAGAATAGGTAGGAAAGGCTCTTTGTTTGGATTGGTGTGGACTGTTTCCAGTAAGTGGTTTGACAAGGCGAGTGCTTCTATGTCTGTGTATCCCACTCTGTCCGTGATTGTAGACATTAGAAAAGAGAATGCATCAATGGATGTGTCCTGTCTAGTAGAAAGCTTCCAAGCATTCATCCTGCCCAATTTACAAATGGACTGCAGCTTGTCTTATTGAAGGGCAACATCTGCTCTCAGTAGTTTCTGTTTTCTTCCTGAATTCTGGAAACTCTCCAGAATAGCCTCATGGTTTTGTGTCCAAGATATGTACCACCTCCAAGCTCTGTGAAATGGTGATGTACTGGATAGCTGAAGGGAATGGCGAGAATCTAAGAAAACTCAGATATCAGTGGGACCAGGAAACTCTCAGTGGAGAAACCCTTCTTTGGGCCTTTTGCTTACCTATTGTTCTGTTGCCCTGAATTTCAGGAAGGTCTTTACCTCAGGACACTAATTTGTGAAGCCTGAAGAAAACTGTTTTCAAATGGAAATTAATGGGCATCACCTGTGGCTCTTTGCTTAATTGCTTTGGAAATGGATGTTTCTGAAACAGCCTCTTGGCCCTGTGTGAGGCTGTGGTTAGATACTCAGCACCTTATGCATCCCACGTGTTCATCCAAAACCAAAATGGCCAAAAGAGCAGTTTTTGTGGATGAAGTCTCTCCCTACCTCTGTAAGGTTCCTGACCTCTATCAAGTGAGAATAGGGTGCCTTTGGGTCAAATGAGTTCTTCAAAGCCCTTCAGAGGCTAGCCCATAGGTGATTCCAATGATTCCAATTAACATGAAGAATCTAAACCCCACAGTCAGTAGTCCTCAAATTGGAGAAGCAGAGGAGTATTAACGGCAGGCCTATTTGATAAGTCATGGTTCACAGGAAGGTGTTCAGGCCACCCCAACGTTAAGCAAATGAGGGGCAAGGGAGCTTATTTTGGACACTGTCTTGGGCTGTGCCCCTCATGGAAACCTCCAGCCAGAGGTTAAAATGAGTACCTATATGGAAGAAGATGACGGCCATGTGGAAGTGTTCTGGTTTTAATTGTGGTTATTAGTGTGGTTGTTGAAAAATATGACTGGCTCCACCTGGTCTTGAATTCTAGTGTGATTCCCCTTAGAGACTGAGTTCTGGAACTGATCTCAGAGAGGTATTGCCATGAGTTTTGTTGGGATTTTAGGAGGCCATGCATGAGAGTCACCCTTGGAAACTGAGATCTGTGCCCAGGAAGGCTTTCCACAGAGCACAGGGAATCTCAGCCAGGTTATCACATAATTTTTTTCTGAAAGAATTAGCACCCATAGTTGAGAGTCAAAACACGCAAGGATTTTACATTGTAGACCTCAATATGCCTGGCTTTATGTGACCATTTGGCAACTCTTTGGGAAGCCTTGCCTGTGAGAGTCTTCCAGAGCTTTCATTGAAATGGGCTTCCTCACCATTTAATGGTTACTGAATTAAATGAAACCCTCAGTGCCTCCAACTTCAACCTTAAAAAATGGGCTCGATAAATACCATGAAATTTTTGAAATTCCCATTACCAGGTGGCACTGGAAAACCATTGGAGATCCTGTTGCTGATCATGAGTGTACGAGAAAGTGCCTTGATTCACTGGGTTTCACAAAAATGGTGTAGAACAGAGATGCCAGTAAGTTGGAACCTGCTGAGTAGTGGGCCTACAGCAAAGGTGGGTAGGTGTGAGATAAACCATCTCTGGTGGTTTCATGTGGATTGGCCATTGGCTTTCAAATGGCTTGTGACTGACATGATGCAGCCAGCAGACCCTTATATGTAAAGGCATCTTGTTATATGGATAGGTTTCTGGGCAATGTTCAGAATCAGGTTGATATGGTCAAGGGGGCAAGCTATGTTGGACATAAGCCTGGTTGGTGCATTCTCCTGGAGACCCTGTCCCACCACACGTGACAGAACTCCCTCCAGCACTGTGTCCCAGTTAAACTCCTTGTATTTCATTAAGCCAATACCAAACTCCCAGTGCAGCAGCAAGAATCACCACGAAAAGTAGAGTATGACCAAATGGCTTCACAGTCCACACAGAGAGACACTTATCCCCCAGTTGCCACAGTTTACCCACAAAGTGAGAATTCAGCACTGCTGCCTCATTTTAATTGGAAAATAAGATACCATGTCCTCCAGGTCACATAGATGTTGACCCAGTTTTGATGGTCTCACTACATAGGATGCTAAAGCTACCGACAACAACATACATTTTAAGTGTCCCAACTCAGAGGCAGTATCTCAAGAAGTCTTTAGGCCTGCAGAGCTCCATGTTGTGGAGTGTTTACCTTGTCTTTTACTTTTGGAAACTCATCTACCAACTCCAAGGTTGTGAACTCCTCAGCATATTCCATTCCGGGTATGTATTCACAGATTTTCTAACTCTTATCCTCTAATTGTGTATTTCTTCCAGTGAGGGTAATATCAAGGGATTGTTTTTAATGTGAGTGGGAAGATTTTTGTGTAGCACATATTTGCAAACACATTGGGTTTACTTTCCTATTTTCCATTTGAAATACTGAATCTCTGACACTAACCCATACCCTACTAGACTCTGACTACTAATCCTTATATGATGGAGAATAGTAACCCAAAAAGAATACAAATACCAGCAATTCAGAGAAGGCATGGTATGTAGTTGGACATCCCTTAATGTTTATTGACATAGTTCTCCATGTGTTTTTAAAATTAACAAATATGTGAATTCCTCTCTCCCTTTTTCTGTAGCCTATTAAGCACATGTATTTTAATATGCACAAATAGAATCCTACCTGGTATCACATGTACATTCTTCTGAGGTGGCTGACATGGCAGATAAAAATTGTGAGAAGAGATCACTCCTCCTAACCTCTGTTGGAACAGAAAATTCAACCTATGGGTGAGCTTCCTAGTTGACCAACATTATGCATAAATCCATTTTCAGTAAAATGTATATTTTTCGATAAGTGGATGTTATATATTTAATGATGAATTTCGATTGGCATATATATTGCTACTTTTTAATGTCTCGGTGTGTGTGTTTGTGTGTGTGTGTGTGTATATATATATATATATATATATATATATATATATATATATACTCTCCCGATTTTTCAAAATATGAAATATATGTGTCTTATCATACACTTCCTAAAATTATTCATATTCATGTATGAGGATTTATAATGAACTTTTCACAAGATTATTCTCAGAAATATTCATCCACCTGAAATACATATTTGTTTCCTAATACTGAAAACTAACTTTAGTGAATGGTGCATACAAATCATAATATTTTGACATTGCAAGATGGCCGCGAATAGAGAGCATCATACCCAGTGTACCGCGCCACTGTGCAGGTGACTAACGACTAAGAACGACAAAAAAATATCTTGTTAGGAACTTACAGCAAAATGGGGGTTCACTGAAACCTAGAAGAAGGATTTCTAGCACTGAGGTCCGGTAAATGAGTCTCAAACATGAGCCAACTCTGCGACCGGAGATCCTGTCTGACTGATCCGCGCTACCAGTCCAGTGGCTACAGACAGCAGGGCACCACCGAGATGCGATCAATAATCACGGAGAAACGTTGATGCAGATTCTGTGGAATTCTGCCAGTAGAGTCCCCACTGAGCCCTGGGCTGAGTTCAGGGTTTCAGATGGGGAAGGAAGTGGTACAGTTCTAACCCCCACAATAGAAACTCCACGAAGGAAACCAACGGCCACCATCTTGGTGAGCTGAAGTAACGACAGCACTCCCCTACAGAATGCAACAATAAAATGTTGTTATTCTGTTACTGTTACTCAGCTCCTCTCCCATACTTCGGGGAATTTGCATCAAATCTCTCCTAGGCTTTCTGGGGGAGAGATTATCAGAGGGAGCCTGCATAAAGATAGGGGAAAACTAGAGGCACCTGACTTTCAACTCCCCCTCCCATCAGTGGTGAAAAAAACCTGTCTAGCCAGCGCTGAGAGAGGGGCAAGCGGAAAAAAAAAAATCAAAACAATAGAGTGCCGGGGTTCCCAATAGCCAACTGTGCAATCAGAGATCCGGGCTGATTGAATCATGCAGCCAGGCCTGCTGTTTCAGATGGCGGGGCACCACCGAGAAGGGACCTGAAGCAGGGAGAAATGTTGCTGCGGATTCTGTGGAATCCTGCCAGCTGAGCTCCCACTGATCCCTGGGCTGAGTTTGGGAATTCAGACAGGGAAGAAAGTGGTATAGTTCTATCCCCCACAAAAGAAACTCCACCAAGGAAACAAGCGGCCACCATCTTTGAGATCTGAAGTAACCACCGCCCCTCTCCAATAGACTGCAACAATAAAACAGATGTGTGTTACTCAGCTCATCTCTCATACAGCGGGGAATTCGCATAAAATGTCTCCTAGGCTTTCCGGGGGAGGGTTAATCAGAGCAAGCCTGCATAAAGACGCAAGAAAAACTAGAGACACCTGACTTTCAACTCCCCCTACCATCAGTGGCCATAACGAAACGTTTATAGCCAGTGCTGGGGGAGGGGTAAGTGGAAAAACTCAAAATAATAGAGTGTCTGGGTTCCCAAAAGACACCCTCCACACCCAACAAACGGCAGGCACAGAGTACAGTTTGAACTGCCGAGAGGCATCACTCAGGGGAAATCTGGTCTAGAAAAAGAAACCAGGACAAGCAGGAGAAACCAAAGGACTAGAAGGCAGGCCCTTGTAACTGGGCGGCTGGATACCGCAGGCCTGCACATGACATTCCACCCACTGCCTGAGTGACTGGGGGGCTGAGGATTGCCCGCCCGCCGGCAACCGAGCGTGAGACTGCGTGGCTAGAGATTGACAACCCAACGGCGACAGCCCACCTGCTGCCCGCGTGACTGGGCGGCTGGAGACCGCCTGCCCGCTGGCGACCAACCGCGCAATTGGGCGGCTGGAGACCGCCCGCCTGCCAGTGACGCAGAGCTAAAACAAACCAGAGACAGTCAAGTCCCATCCCCCAATTCGGACACCTCGGCAAGGAGCCTGGGGCCGGCCAAAGCAGAGAGGTGACATCACTGGAGCTCGGCCTTCGGAATTACTTCCAAGCGGAATCCACTTTAGCAGGCATAGTTTACCAACACAAAGGAGAGACAACAGAGATATACAACACCAAAACAAATCTAAAGAATAAAGCAGAAACACAGCAATCAAATAGAGCTGGAAAGTAACGTGAACATCATGAAAAAACAAGGGCAAAAAAGGAGTACAAACAATGCAGGACAACTTAAATCTACAGGAGGACCTTGAAGCATCAGAAACAGGGATAGGGAAAGAACTCAAGGCATACCGAACTCAGATGGAAAGGAATATTAGAGAAGACATGAGGCAGCAAGTCCAAGCAATAAAAGTATATTTTGAAAATGAATTAAGCAAACAAATTCAAATGGCAAAGAATGAGCATTACCAGGAGATAGAGATCTTAAAAAAATATTAAACAGTAATCCTAGAAATGCAGGAAAATATAAACCAAATTAAAAACTCAAACGAGAATATTACAAATAGACTAGATCAAGTAGAAGTCAGAACATCAGATAATGAAGACAAAGTTTATCAACTTGAAAAGAATTGAGTAAACACAGAAAAGATGCTTAAATCCCACCAGGAATTTATTCAAAAGATATGGGATGTCATAAAAAAACAAAAAACAAATTTAAGAGTCATCAGGATAGAAGAAGGCATAGAGATTCAAACCAAAGGAATGGACAACATATTAAATGAAATAATTCTATAAAACTTCCCAGAGATGAATGATGGATTGGATTGCCAATTCCTGGAAGCCTACAGGACCCCAAACATTCAAAACCAAAATAGACCAACTCCAAGACATATAATTATGAAGATAGCCAACATACAGAACAAGGAGAGAATATTAAAAGCTATAAGAGAAAGGAGGCAGATTACATTCAGGGGTAAACCAATTAGGTTAACAACTGATTTTTCATCACATTCTTTGAAAGTGAGAAGATCCTGGAACAGTGTAATTCAAATGCTGAAAAAAAAAAAGAATTCCAACCAAGAATACCATATAAAGAAAATTTAAGCTTCAGATTTGACAATGAAATTAAAGTCTTTCACGATAAACAAAAGCTAAAACAATTCTCAGCCAGAAAACCAGCACTGCAAAGCATTTTGTGCAAAATACTACAAGAAGAAGAGTTAAAAAATAGTGCCCAAAACTAACAGTGGGAAGTATCTCAGAAAAGCGGGAGGAAAGTAACCAAAAAAGTAAAAACTATCCAAACTAAAATATAATAAATAAATAAACATGACTGGAAGTACAAATCATATTTCAATTGTAACCTTAAATGTTAATGGCCTAAATTCACTAATCAAGAGACATGTGCTAGTAACCTGGATCAAAAAAACAAATCCAACAATATTCTGCCTTCAGGAGACTCATATGATAGGAAAAGACATACACAGGCTGAAGGTAAAAGGTTGGGAAAAATCATAACACTCACATGGCCCTCGGAAGCAAGAAGGATTTGCCATACTCATATGGAATAATATCAACTTCAAACCTAAGTTAATCAAAAGGGATAAAGAATGACACTATATTCTGTTAAAAGGAATCATCCACCAACAAGAAAAAAACAATTATCAATTTGTATGCACCAAGCAATGGAGGTGCAACATTCATAAAACAAACTCTCCTCAAGTTCAAGAGTCAAATAGACTACAACACAATAATTATGGGTGACTTCAACACACCACTCTCAGCATTAGAGAGATCCTCTAGACAAAAACTGAATAAAGAAACTATAGAACTCAACAGCACAATCAATAACCTAGACTTAACCGACATATATAGAATATATCAACCATCATCAAGTGGATACATGTTCTTCTCAGCAGCACATGGATCCTACTCAAAGATACACCATATATTATGCCATAGGGCAATTCTTAGTAAATATAAAGGCATGGAGATTATACCATGCACCATATCTGATCATAATGGAATGAAACTGGATATCAATGAGAAAAGAAGGAAGAAAAAATCCTACATCACATGGAAAATGAACAACATGCTACTGAATGACCAATGGGTTACAGAAGACATAAAGAAGGAGATAAAAAATTCTTAGAGACAAATGACAATACAGACACAACATACCAGAATCTATGGGACACAATGAAAGCAGTTTTAAGAGGGAAATTCATTTCTTGGAGTTCTTTCCTCAAAAAAAGAAAAAAAAAACAACAAATAAATGAACTTAAACTACACCACAAAAACCTGGAAAAGGAAGAGCAAAACAACAGCAAATGTAGTAGAAGACAAGAAATAATTAAATTTAGAGCAGAAATCAACGAAATTGAAACAAAAAAAAAGTTGAAAAAATTGATAAAACTAAAAGTTGGTTCTTTGAAAAAATAAATAAGATCAACAGGCCCTTAGCCACGCTAAGGAAGAGAAGAAGAAAGAGAATTCAAATTACTAACATGTGGGATAAAAAAGGCAATATCACAACAGACACTACAGAAATATAGAAGATAATTAGAAAGTATTTTGAAACAATATATTCCAATAAAATAGAATATTGTGAAGATATTGATAAATTTCTTAAGTCATACAATCTGCCCAGATTGAGTCAGGAAGACACAAACAATTTAAACAGGCCAATAACAAAGGAAGACATAGAAGAAGCAATCAAAAGACTGCCAACCCAAAAAAAGCCCTGGACCGGATGGGAATACAGCGGATTTCTACAAAACCTTCAAAGAAGAATTAAAATCAATATTTTTCAAGCTTTTTCAAGAAATAGAAAAAGAAGGAGCTCTTCCAAATTCATTCTATGAGGCCAACATCACCCTGATCCCAAAACCAGACAAAGACACTTCAAAGAAAGAATACTACAGACCAATTTCTCTAATGAACTTGGATGCAAAAATTCTCAATAAAATTCTGACAAATCGAGTACAAAAGCATATCAAAAAAATTGTGCAACATCATCAAGGAGGATTCATCCCTGTGATGCAAGGATGGTTCAATATACGAAAATCAATAAATGCCATTCACCACATCAATAGACTTAAAGACAAGAACTATATGATCATCTCGATAGATGCAGAAAAGCATTTGACAAAGTTCTGCATCCATTTATGTTCAAAACTCTATAAAAAATAGGGATAACAGGAACTTACCTCAACATTGTAAAAGCTATATATGCTAAACCTCAGGCTAGCATCATCCTAAATGGAGAAAAAACTGAAGGCATTCCTTCTGAAATCTGGAACAAGACAGGGATGCCCTCTATCACCACTTCTATTCAATTTAGTTCTTGAAATACTAGCCAGAGCAATTAAACAGACAAAAGAAATTAAAGGCATAAAAATAGGAAAAGAAGAATTTAAAGTATCACTATTTGCAGATGACATGATAATATATTTAACAGACACAAAAATGTCTACAAAGAAATGGCTAAAGTTAATAAATGAATTCAGAAAAGTGGCAGGATATATAATTAACACGCATAAATCAAATGCATTCCTGTATAACAGAAAAAAAAACTTCTGAAATGGAAATGAGGAAAACCACTCTATTCACAACATCCTCAAATAAAATAAGATACTTGGGAATCAACCTAACAAAAGAGGTGAAAGATTTATATAATGAAAACTACAGAAATCTAAAGAGAGAAATAGAAGAAGATGTCAGAAGATGGAAACATGTGCCCTGTTCATGAATAGGCAGAACTAACATCATAAAAATGGCAATATTATGCAAAGTTCTCTACAGGTTTAATGCAATGCCAATCAAAATTCCAACGGCATTTCTTGTAGAAATAGATAAATCAATCATGAAATTCATATCGAAAAATAAAAGACCCAGAATAGCAAAAGCAACTCTAAGCAGGAAGTGTGAATCTGGAGGTATAGCGATACCAGAGTTCAAACTGTACTACAAAGCAATAGTAACAAAAACAGCATGGAACTGGTACCGAAAAATGCAGGTGGACCAGTGGTACAGAAGAGAGGACACAGAAACCAATCCACAAAATTACAACTTTATTATATTTGATAAAGGGGCTAAAAGCATGCAGTGGAGGAAGGATAGCATCTTCAACAAATGGTGCTGGGAAAATTGGAAATCCATATGCAACAAAATGAAACTGAATCCCGTTCTCTCGCCATGCACAAAATTTAACTCAAAATGGATCAAGGATCTAGATATAAAATCAGAGACACTGCGTTTCATAGAAGAAAAAGTTGGCTATGATCTACATACTGTGGGGTCGGGCTCCAAATTTCTTAATAGGACGCTCATAGCCCAAGAGTTCTTAACAAGAATAAAAAAATGAGACTTACTTATACTAAAAAGTTTTTTTTTCTCTGCAAGAGAAACAAAAAGGGAAGTAAATAGATAGCCTACATCCCGGGAACAAATTTTTACCCCTCACACTTCAGATAGAGCCCTAATATCCAGAATATACAAAGAATTCAAAAAAATTATCAATAAGATAACAAATAACCTAATCAACAAATGGGCCAAGGACCTGAAAAGACACTTCACCGAGGAGGACATACAATCAATCAACAAGTACATGAAAAAATGCTCACCATATCTAGCAGTCAGAGAAATGCAAATCAAACCCACCCTAAGATACCATCTCACTCCAGTATGATTGGCAGCCATTATGAAGTCAAACAACAACAAGTGTTTACGAGGATATGGGGAAAAGGGGACACTTGTACACCGCTGGTGGGACTGCAAATTGGTGAGGCCAACATGGAAAGCAGTATGGGGATTCCTGGGAAAGCTAGGAATGGATCCACCATTTGAACCAGCTATCGCCCTTCTCGGACTATTCCCTGAGGATCTTAAAAGAGTGTACTAAAGGGATACTGCCACATCAATGATCATAGTGGCACAATTCACAATACCTTGACTGTGTAACCAACCTAGATGCAATTCAATAGATGAATGGATAAAAAAAAATGTGGCATCTATACACGATGGATGCAGCACTAAAAAATGACAAAATCATAGAATTTGCAGGGAAATGGATGGCATTAGAGCAGATTATGCTAAGAGAAGCTAGCCAATCCTTAAAAAAACAAATGCCAAATGTCTGCTTTGATAAAAATAGGGTAACTAAGAATAGAACAGGGAGGAAGAGCATGAGGAAAAGATTAATATTAAACAAAGACAAGTGGGAGAGAGAAAGGGAGAGAGAAGGGAAAGCATATGGAAATGGTAGGAGACCCTCATTGTTACACAAAATTACATATAAGACGTTGTGAGGGGAAAGGCGGGATCAAGAGAGAGAAGTGAAAAAGCAGATGAGGAAGAGAGGGAAGATAGGATGAAAGGGGAGGGGGGATAGTAGGGGATAATAAAGGTAGCAGAGGTCAACAGTCACTAATGTGACATTATGTAAAAATGTGAATGTGTAACTGATGTGATTCTGCAATTCGTATTTGGGGAAAATTGGGAGTTCATAACCCATTTCAGTCAAATGTATGAAAGATGATATATCATGAGCTTTGTAATGTTTTGAAAAACCAATAAAAATAAATAAACAAAGGTTTAAAATTGAGTGGGAAGAAATCAGCTAAAAAGGAGTTGAGATGCATTCATTTTGATAAGCAGAAAGTTTGTTTTGTGTAGTTGTAAATATCACAAATTTATTTTACCAGAAAACTGGCTTTTGAAATGAACATATATTGAGATTAAAGGATAATCCACCTACCTTCATGAAAAATTCATATCATTTCCTATATTTTTCATATTTCATTTTTTTTCGTGAATATTTTGTCATGGACCAGGTCTAGTCTTAGGCTACCTCATCTGACAAGTTCGTACAATGTGTTGGATTGTTCTTTTCATCTTTTATTTGATAGTTTGTAGCTGATAATGTGTATTTTTCCTTATCTTTATTTGGACATACATACCCAACTATATCTTTGCATTTTATGTTTTACTGGGGAAGAGACTCATCAAAAGCTCTTTATTATATGTATCAACAATGAAACATTTAGAGCATGCAATTATTCTTAATTTTGCATGAAAATATCTTTGTACCATTTTTCTTATAAAGATGTAGAATTATTACTGTAATAAGTAACTACTTACAAGAAGAATTAAACAATTGACTTTATATCAATCATGAATATGAAAATTAATAAAATAAGTATTTGGCAATAAATATGCAATTGATAGAAATTAAAATCACAAGAAAGCCATTTAAAATGTCAGTGCATATGGTCCTTAAATAAAAGGTTGTTCAAATAAAATTTCACTAATTCATAAGAGTTAATATGCCATATCACAGCTTAATGTAATATAAAAACTTAAATGATAAGTATTGATAAATAAGAATGATACCTGTTTACTTAAATATGTTTATTTGATTTTCACTGTAAGCTGTTAATTCTAGAAGACTTGAAAATTAAGAAAGACTTGGTCTATATTATTTCTAACACGCTAATCAAAGTACTTTTAAATATATATGTATATATATCATATGTAATACATATGCATGAATATAGATACATATGTATAATAAATGTATTGTAATATATCTATAGGTTATTATAATTATTAAATTTTCTCAAGAAAAAAGAATGACTATAAAAAAATTCTTAAATGTAAATTTCATAGCATATTACTGTTTGTAATGACATGAGAGAAAAACTCCTATGGAGGGAAAATGAAAAAGGAAGAGAGAGAAGGGGGAAAATGAGGAAGAAAGTGAGTAAAGAAGAGGGAGAGGAGTGTTTGATTATAAGATAAATGTGGAGGGTCTGGGTGTCTGGCTCAGTGGTAACATGCTTGGCTAGCATGTGTGAGGCACTGGGTTATATTCTCAGCACCACATATAAATAAATAAAATGAGGTCGATCAACAACTGAAAAAATAAAAAAAAATAAAAAAGTAGAAATATTACCAAAATTCTAAGTTTTTATGAATGCTAAATAAAAAAAAATGTTACATAGCCTTATGTAATTTCTAGACTCCCCAAAATAGTCATTTAATGATAGATTACTAGTGCGATAACTAAAAATCCATTGCTCTTTCCTCGACATTCTGTGGCATGCTAGTGCTAAAATAAATTGTATTATAACACCAAAAAAAATTCTAATATTTCTACAGTAACTGACTCAGTATAACATAAATGCAAGAAGATTCCTATGGAATATAATTGTATTTTGACGTTCATTTTTATTCAACACTGGTACATTACTATTTGTCCAGTTTATGCACATCATAGTATGTATATTTCATTCACAATTTAGCAAATTTATACGCATTTGTTTTACTTTCAATCACTTCCTGCTTCAGAACACATGTATTCCTCCACGTTTCTTGACTGCTCCTTTCATGAGACTTTTTTCCAAAGACATTATTTTTGATTTCCATTATCATTTTTGAAGCAAAACTCACACACCCGTCATGATAAACCGTAAACCTAATATTACCATTAGATGTAAAACTGGTGGGAATGAATGATTGTATATCAATATAAGATTTCTTGTATACTTTCAAATATCAATTCAATCCATTGTTTAATTTGGAACCAGTTATATTATTTATTCACAGTATGGTCTATTCATGCATTGTCTCTATATTGATAGACACAGGGTACACCTCTGTGTACCCTCGATAATAATTTGTATATCTTCAAAATTTTGCTCACAGAAATGGTGGAAGAAAGACTCATGTCAACTGATCTACATATACATTTTATCACAGTAATATTCTGGACACAAAATGCAAAGGTCACACTTAGGATTGTCCCGAAGCCTAAATGGAAAGTGAACATGGATTACTAAAAACATCCATGTCTTGGATGCCTAATTCTCTCAAATGTCAATCCTATTGGTGAGTACATATTTTTTCTTCCCAAGATTATATATTCAACCTCAACCATGTTGAAAATGTCTAATCCTATCACTCACTTTATATTTTGTCTGATTTCCTAATGTCTCTATTGATATCTCTTTTCCTACATATTTTCCCCAGTTCATCATAGTGACTGATTCTTCACATGTGCTGACATTTACATTCACTCTGTATCCGAAACCCTATTGCTAAAGAACTTTTTGTCCAAATACTATACTCACTCTTTTTTCTAAACCTACCGACTATCTACCTAATCCTACCGACTATCCCTTTTTGACTGGATGAACTCTTCAACAATCAATCATCCAAGGTACAAGGTCCTATGCCATTGTATATTGATTTATCTGAGACATCTGTGCAGAACATAATTCAAAGATAAGTATCCCAATCATGGGCCCAATGCCTTTCTGGTATTCAAATCTTACCTAGATTTCAGTTTTCATAATTACATTTCACCTGTATATTCTTATAAATATTGCAGGTTCCCAATACCATTATTCATCAAACAGAATGATTCCTACCACAAATCGAACATGTTATTAATCCTAACTATACACTTTTCCCTCAATCCAACTTTACAGAAGAGCAGGGACAGAGTTGGTCTTACAATACAGGGGTGTAGGGAACCTTCCACCTGTTGACAACCTCAAAGGTCCATGCAGATATGATCCCTGGAGAAGATGCAGGCAGCTATGAAAGGCCTGAGAGAGCAAACGTCATCTTCCATGGCAAACAACCCGGTCAGGTTAAAAGCATGTGTCTGAATCATCCTCTCTCTTCTTAATGTAGGGAAGATTGACCAAACTAGGCCTGTGTGGAGAGCTGTTCCCAGGTGCCTATTGTTTCTATACCATTCGAACTTGTGAAAGTGTCACAGGAAGTAGGCGCATCCTCCATATTATGAGACCCTAGGAAGCAAATGTTAGGACAAAGTGGTTGGAAATGCAGTGACCACATTCAGTTGCTGAAGGAAGTGACCTCACCTCACATCCTTGTTGATGGAACTCTCCGAATTTGGGTTTCAGGAAGCCAGGCATCCAGACCCAGTCCAAGCTCCAGTCACAGTGGTCTCACTTGTTTGGATTTACCAAGGACAGAGTCTGTCTTTTGTGGTACCTAGTGATGTGAGGATGGCCAAATGCCTGGAAAGTTCTGAAGAGGGGCCCTTCCAGAGAAAGAAGTTAGAGGCTCACTGCTGTCTCCTGACAACTTCACAGAGTTGACCCAGGAGACCAGATCTGAGACAGGACAGGCCATTTCTGGGGAACATAGTATTGCCCTCCAGTCAGAGGACACTCTGGATAGTTTCAGACCTACTTGGGGGAAGGAGGTGACTTCGTGGGTGTTTGAGTGGGTTTGTGGTTTTTTCTCATGTTCTGAGAATAGTTAGGAAAGGGGGTTTGTTTGGTTTGGAGTGAACTGTTTCTAGTTAGTCCTTTGACAAGGCGAGTGTTTCTATGTCTGTGTATCCCACTGTGTCCATGGTTGTAGACATTAGAAAAGAGAATGCCTCAATGGGTGTGTCCTGTCAAAGAGAAAACTTCCAAGCATTCATCCTGCCCATTTTATAAATGGACTGTGGCTTGCCTTGTCATTGGGCAACACCTATTATTTTCTTACGTTCCTGTGTCCTTCCTGAATTCTGGCCACTCTCCAAAATAGGCTCATGGTTTTATGTACAAGATATGTACCACTTCCAAGCTCTGTGACATGGCCATGTACTGGATAGCTGAAGGGAATGCATCTCAGAAAACTCTGATATCAGTGTGACCAGTAAAGTCTCAGTGGAGAAACCCTGCTTTGGGCCTTTTGATTACCTATTTTTATGTTGCCCTGAATATCAGGAACATCTTTTCCTCAGGCTACTCCTTCCTGAAGCCTGAAGAAAACAGTTTTCACATGGAAATGAATGGGCATTTTACCTTTGTGTTTTACAATAAAACCTTCACAGAGATTAGGCTCTCATTAACTTAAAAATACTTTTAAATTTTATCTAAGGGTAAAAAGTAACATGTAACTGTACATATCTTTTTGATAACAAGTCCAATTATACAACACAAATGATACACATAAATCTCCAACATGTTTTTATTTTAAGCCTAGAATTACCATACAACCTTAGAACATTTCTGTTTTCATACTTATATTTCACTTCTATAGTCTTATAAATATCGCAGGTTCCCAATAACATTATTCATACAGCAGAACAATTCCTAACCCAAATCGAACATGTTATTAACCCTAACCATACACTGTTCCCTCAATCTAACTTTACAGAAGAGCAGGGAAAGAGTTCGTCTTACAATACAGGAATTTAGGGGATCTTCCACCCGCTGAGAACCTCAAACGTCCATGCAGAAATGATCCCTGTAGAAGATGTAGGCAGCTATGAAGGACCTGAGAGAGTAAGAGTCACCTTCCATGGCCAACAACCTGGTCAGGATGAAGGGTTGTGTCTGAATCTGCCTCTCTCTTCTTAATGTAGAGAAGATGCACCAAAACAGGCCAGTGTGGAGAGCTGCTCTGGAGTGCCTATGGATGATATACCATTCTAACTTGTGAAAGTGTCACAGGAAGTAGGGGCAGCCTCCATCTCATGGGGCCTTGGAAGCAACAATTAGGACAATGTGTTTGCCAAGGCAGTGACCTCATTCAGTTCCTGAAGGAAGTGACCTCACCTCACTTCCTTGGTGTTCGAAATCTCTGAACATGTGGTCCAGGAAGCCAGGCACCCACAGCCAGTCCCAGTCCCAGTCCCAGTGATCTCACTTGTTTGGATTTACCAAGGACAGAGTCAGTCTTTCTTGGTACCTACTGATGTGAGGATGGCCAAATGCCAGTAAAGCTCTGAAGAGGGCCCTTTCCTGAGAAACCAGGTTGTGGCTCACCGCTGGCTCCTGTCAACTTCACAGAGTTGGACAAGGAGAACAGATCTGAGACAGAACAGGCCATTTCATGGAAACATAGTATGGCCTACCACTCAGAGGACACTGCGGATAGTCACAGACCTACTTGGGGGAAGGAGGTGCATTTGTGGGTGTGGGTGTGTGTTTGTGGTTTTGTCTCATGTTCTGAGAATAGGTAAGAAAGGCAGTTTGTTTTGTTTGGAGTTAATTGATTCTAGTAAGTCGTTTGAAAAGGCGAGTGTTTCTAGGTCTGTGTATCCCACTGTGTCAGGGGTTGTAGACATTAGAAAAGAGAATGCTTCAATGGATGTGTCCTGTCTAGTAGAAAGCTTCCCCGGATTCATACTTCCCATTTATGAATGGACTGTGGCTTGCATTATTGATGGGCAACCCCCGATATCTTCCTAAGTTCCTGTTTTCTTTCTGAATTCTGGCCACTTTCCAGAATAGGCTCATGGTTTTGTGTCCAAGATGTATACCACCACCAAGCTCTGTGACATGGCTATGTACTGGATAGCTGAAGGGAATGGCGAGCAACTCAGAAAACTCAGATATCAGTGTAATCAGGAAAGTTTCAGTGGAGAAATACTGCTTTGGTTACCTATTGTTCTGTTGCCCTCAATGTCAGGAAGGTCTTTGCCTCTGGCCACCCCTTTGGGAAGCCTAAAGAAAACAGTTTTCAAATGGAAATCAATGGGCATCACCTGTGACTCTTTGCTTAATTGCATTGGAAAGGGATATGTCTGAATCAGGCTCTAGGTCCTGTGTTAGGCTTTGGCTTAGATTCTCAGCACATGATGGATGTAAAGAAAATCCCATGTTTGCATCCAAAACTAAATTGGCCAAAAGAGCAGTCATTATGGAAGAAGTCTCTCGCCTTCCCCTGTAAGGTTCCTCACCTCCATCAAGTGAGAATAGGAACCTTTGGATCAAATGAGTTCTTCAAAGCCCTTTAGAGGCTATCCCATAGGTGCTTGGGTTTTCTCCAGAATCCAAATCACATAAAGAATCTATACCTGACAGTCAGTAGGCCTCAAATTGGAGGAGCAAAGCAATATTAATAGCAGGCCTATTTGATCACTCCTGGTTCCCCGGACGAGTGTCCAGGACACCCTGACTTTAGGCAAATGAGGGGCAATGGAGGTTATTTTGGACACTGTCTTGGGCTGTGCCCCTCATGGAAACCTCAAGCCAGAGGTAATGATGAGTGTCCATATGGAAGAAGATGAGGGCCATGTGGGAGTGTTTTGGTTTTAATTGTGGTCATGTGTGGCCGTTGGAATAGATGACTGGGTCCACCTTGGCTTTAACTCTGTTGTGATTCCCCTTAGAGACTGAGTTGTGGACCTCACCTCAGAGACGTATTGCCATGAATTGTGTTGGGATTTTAGGAGGATTCACATGAGAGTCACCCTTGTAAAATGAGATCTAGGCCCAGGGTGGCTGTTCACTGAGCACTGGGAATCTCAGCCAGGTTACCACATGATTTTATTCTGAAAGTCTTGGCAGCCATATATGAGAGTCAAAACACACGGATGTCACAATGTAGATCCCAATGGGCCTGGATTCATGTGATCATTTGGCCACTGTTTGGGAAGCCTTGCCTGTGAGACTTCTGCAGAGATTTCATTGAAATGAGCTTCCTAACCATTTAATAGTTCCAGAATGAAATGAAACACACAGTGCCTCCAACTTCAACCTTGAAAAATGGGTAGATAAATACCAAGAAATTTTTAAACTTCCCATGACCAGGTGGCACTGGAGAATCTTTGGATATCCTGTGGCTGATCATGAGATTACAAGAAAGTGCTTTGATTGACTGGTTTTCATAAAAATGGTTCAGAACAGAGATACCAGGAAGTTGGAGCCTGCTGAGAGGTGGGCCTACAGCAGTGCTGGGCAGGTGTGCAATAAAACAACTGTGGTGGGGCCATGTGGATCTTCCATTGGCTTCCAAATGACTTGTGACTGACATGGTGCAGCCAGCAGACCCTTGTATGTAAAGGCATCTTGTTATATGGACAGGATTCAGGGCAATGTTTAGAATCAGATTGCTATGGTCAAGGGGGAAAGTCATGTGGGATATAAGCCTGGTTGGTGCATTCTCCTGCAGACCCTGACCTACCAAAAGTGACAGAACTCACTCACGCACCGGGTAACAGTTGAATTCTTTGTATATCATGAAGCAAATACCAAAATCCCAGTGCAGCAGCAAGAAACACGACGAAAAGTGGAGGATGACCAAATGGCCTCACAGTCCACATGTGAATACACTTATCCCCCAGTTGCCACAGTTTACCTACTAAAGAAAATTCAGCACTGCTGCCACATATTCAGTGGAAAATAAGAAACCATGTCCTCGAGGTAACATAGATGCAGACACAGCTTTGATTGTCTCACTACAATGGAAGCTAAATCTCCCGACAACAACATATATTTCAAGTGCCCAAACTCAGAGTGAGTTTCTCAAGAAGGATTTAGGGAACCAGAGCTCCATGTTTGTGGACTGTTTTCCCTGTCCCTTACTTTTGAAATCTCCTCTTCCGTCTTCAAGGTTGTGAACTCCTGAGCATATTCCATTCCAGATATTTATTCACAGATTTTCTAACTCTTCTCCTCTAATTGTGCCTTAGTCTCCGTGATTGTAATGTCAAGGCATCCCTTTCTCTGTATCCTATTCAGCACATGTATTTTTACATGCAATTATAGAATCTTACCTGATACCACACGTACATTCTTGTGAGGTGACTGACTTGGCAGATACAAATTGTAAGAGATCACTCCTCCTAAAAGCTGTTGGAACTGAAAATTCAATCTATGAGTGAGCTTCCTTGTTTAAGAACATTATACATAAATCCATATTCAATAAAATAAATACATTTGGATCTGTAGATGACATATATTTCATGGTGAATTTCAATTGGAATATATTATGCTATTTTTAATGTCTGTGTGTTTGTGTATGTATATATATATATATACACACTCTCCAGATTTTTCAAAATATGAAATATATGTCTTGTTATACACTCCCTAAACTCATTCATATTCAAGTATGTGTATTTATAATCAAATTTTCACAAGAGTATTCTCAAAATTATTCATTCACCTGAAATACATATTTGTTTCCTAGTACTGAAAACTATCTTCAGTGAAAGGTGCATACAAATCCTAATATTTCCACAGTAACTGAACCAGTTTAACATCAATACAAGTAGATTCCTATGGGACATGTTGTGCATTTTGACATTTATTTTATTAAACACTGGTACATTACTATTTCTTCAGTTTATGCTCATCATAGCAAATATATTTCATCCAAAAATTTGCAAATTTATAGGCATTTTGTTCACTTTCAATCACTTTATTCTACAGAACACATGTATTCCTCCATGTTTTTGATGGGTCTTTTCATGAGACTTCTTTCCAAACACATTATTTTCGATTTCCATGATCACTTTTGAAGCAAAACTCAAAGACACTTCGTGATAAACCATAACCCTAATATTACCATTAGATGTATTGCTGGTTGGAATGAATGATGGTATATCGATATAAGATTTCTTATATATTTTCAGATATGAATTCAATCTATTATTTAAAGTGGGACCAGTTATATTATTGATTCACAATGTGGTCTATTCATGCACTATCTCTATATTCATAGACACAGTGTACACCTCTTTGTACCACCAATACTAATTTATAGGACTTCAAAACATTGCTCCCAGAAATGCTGGAAGAAATACTAATGTCACACCATCTACATATACATTTTATCACAGTAATATTCTGGACACAAAATGCAAAGGTTACACTTATGATTGTACCAAAGCCTAAAAGGAAAGTGAACAGGGATTACTAAAAACATCCATGTCCACATTGCCTAATGCTCTCAAATGTCAATCCTATTGGTGACTACATATTTGTTTCTTCCTAAGATTATATATTCAAACTCAACCCTGTTCAAAATGTCTAATCCTATCACTCACTTTGTACTTTCCCTGATTTTGTAATGTCTCTATTATTATCTGATTTCCTACATATTTTCCAAAGTTCATCATTGTGACTGAATCTTCATATGTGCTGACATTTACCTTCACCCTCTAACAGAAACCCTATTGCTAAAGAAGTTTTTTTTTTCCAAATCCTATACTCACTCTCCTTCCAAAACCTACCAACTATCTTCCTAATCTTACCTACTATCCCTTTTTGACTGGATGTTCTCTTCCACATTCAATCATCCAATGTACAAGGTCCTATGCCATTGTATATTTATTTATCTGAGACATCTGTGCAGAAAGTAAGTCAACACTAAGTATACCAATGAAGGGCCCAATGCCCTTCAGGGTTTCAAATCTTAGATTTCTGTTTTCATACATATATTTCACCTACATATTCTTATAAATATCGTAGGTTCCCAATAACATTATTCATCCAGCAGAATAGTTCCTAACACAGATTGAACATGTTATTAACCCTAACCATACACTCTTCCCTCAATCTAACTTTACAGAAGAGCAGGGACAGAGTTGGTCTTACAAGACAGAAATTAAGGGATCTTTCACCTGCTGAGAACCTCAAAGGTCATTAAAGATGATCCCTGGAGAAGATGTAGGAAGCTATTAAGGACCTCAGAGAGCAAAAGTCATCTTTCATTGCAAACAACCTGGTCAGGATGAAGGGTTGTGTCAGAATCAGCCTCTCTCTTCTTAATGTAAAGAAGATGCAGCAAACCAGGCCTGTGTGGAGAGCTGTTCCTGGGTGCCTATGGTTTTATACCATTCTAACTTGTGAAAATGTCAGAGTAAGTAGGTGCAGCCTCCATCTCATGGGACCCTTGGAAGCAACTGTTAGGACAAAGTGGTTGCCAAGGTATGGACCTCATTCAGTTCCTGAAGGAAGTGACCTCACCTCACTTCCTTGGTGATGGAATTCTCTGAACTTGGGATCCAGAAAGCCAGGCATCCAGAGCCAGTCCCAGTCACAGTCCCAGTGGTCAAAATTTTTCGGATTTACCAAAGACAGAGTCAGTCTTTCTTGGTACCTACTTATGTGAGGATGGCCAAATGCCAGGAAGGTCTGAAGAGGGGCCTTTCCTGAGAAAGCAGATAGTGGCTCACCACTGGCTCCTTACAGATTCACAAAGTTGGCCACAGAGACTAGATCTGAGACAGGACAGCCCATTATGAGGGAATTTCTTATGGCCCACCATCAAACGACACTCCGTATTGTCACAGAGGTACTTGGGGGTCTGTGTGGGTGTGGGTGTGGGTATTGGTTTGTGGTTTTGTCTCATGTTCTGAGAATAGGTAAGAAAGTCGGTTTGTTTGGTTTGGTGTGAACTGATTCTAGTAAGTCGTTTGACAAGGCTAGTCTTTCTATATCTGTGTATCCCACTGTGTCCATGGTTGTAGACAATAGAAAAGAGAATGCATAAATACATGTGTCCTTTCTAGTAGAAATCTTCCCAGCATTCATTCTGCCCAATTTATGAATGGTCTGCGGCTTGCCTAATGGATGGGCAACACCTAATATCTTCTTAAGTTCCTGTTCTCTACCTGAATTATGGGCAACCTCCAGAATACGCTCATGGTATTGTGTCCAAGATATGAACCACCTCCACGCTCTGTGATACGGCCATGTACTAGAGAGCTGAAGGAAATGATGAGCATCTCAGAAAACTCAGATATCAGTGTGACCAGGAAAGTCTCAATGGAAAAACCCCGCTTTGGGCCTTTTGCTTACATATCCTTCTGTTGCCCTGAATGTCAGGAAGGTCTTTGCCTCAGGCTATGCCTTTTTGAAGCCTGAAGAAAACAGTTTTCAAATGGAAATGTATAAACATTACCTGTGGCTCTTTCTTAATTGCTTTGGAAAGGGATGTGTCTGAATCAGCCTCTTGGCCCTGTGTGAGGCTGTGGCTTAGATTCTCAGCACCTGATGGATCTAAAGAAAAATCCCATGTGTGCATGCAAATCAAAAAGCCAAAAGAGCAGTCATTTTGGATGAAGTTTCTCGCCTTCCTCTGTAAGGTTTCTGACTTCCATCATTGAGAATATGGATCCTTTGGGTCAAATGAGTTCTTCAAAGCCCTGCAGACACTAGACCATAGGTTCTTGGGTTTTCTCATGACTCCAATTAACATAAAGAATCTAAACACCACAGTCAGTAGGCCTCAAAATTGAGAATAAGAGCAATATTAACGGCAGGCCTCTTTGAACACTCCTGGTTCACAGGAAGGATGTCCCGGCCACACTGACTTTAGGCAAATGGATGCAAGGGAGCTTATTTTGGACACTGTCTTAGGCTGTGCCCCTCATGGAAACCTCCAGCCAGAGGTTATGATGAGTGTCTATATGGAAGAAAATGAGGGCCATGTGGGAGTGTCTTGATTTTAATTGCGGTCATTTGTGTGGCGCTTGGAATAGATGAATGGGTCCACCTGGGCTTGAACACTGGTGTGATTCTCCTTAGAGACTGAGTTCTGGAACTTACCTCAAAGAAGTATTGCCTTGTATTGTGTTTGGATTTTAGGAGGCCATGCATGAGAGTCGCCCTTGGAAACTGGGATCTATGCCCAGGTTGGCTTTCCACAGAGCACTGGGAATCTTGGGAAGGATATCACATGATTTTATTCTTAAAGACTTGGCAGCCATAGTTGCAAGTCAAAACACATATGGACCTCAAATTGTAGACCTCAATAGGTCTGGCTTCATGGTACCTTTTGGCCTGTCTTTGGGAAGCCTTGCGTGTGATAGTTCTCCAGAGCTTTCATTGAAATGAGCTTCCTCTCCATTTAATCATTCCTGAATGAATTGAAACCCACAGTGCCTCCAACTTCACCCTTGAAAAATGGTTAGATAAATACCTTTAAATTTTTGACATTCCCATGACCGGGTGGACCTGGAGAACCTATGGATGTCCTATTGATGACCATCAGTGTACCAGACAGTGCCTTGATTGACTGGGTTTCATGAAAATGGTGTAGAACGGAGATGCCAGTAATTTGGAGCCTGCTGAGTAGTCGGCCTAGAGCAGTGGTGTGCTGGTGTGTGTTAAAACATCTGTGGTCGGGTCATCTGCATCTGCCCTTCACTTCCAAATGGTTTGTGACTGACATGGTACAAGCCCCAGATCCTTGTATGTAAAGGCATCTTGTTATATGGAGAGGATTCAGGGCAATGTTTACAATCAGATTGCTATGGTCAAGAGGGCAAGCTATGTGGGATAGAAGCCTTGTTGGTGCATTCTCCTGCAGACCCTTACCCACCACACGTGACAGAACTCCCTCCATCACTGTGTCCCAGTTGAACTTCTTGTATTTTGTGAAGCAAATATCAAACTCCCAGTGCAGCTGCAAGAAACACCACAAAAATTGGAGGATGACCAATGGCTTCACATTCCACCCTGGGAGACACTTAGCCACCAGTGGCCACAGTTTCCCTACAAAGAGAGAATTCAGCACTGCTGCCTCATGTTCATTGGAAAATATGAAACAATGTCCTCTAGGTCACATAGATGCTGACCCAGCTTTGATCGTCTCACTATAAAGGAAGCTAAAGCTCCTAAAAACAACCTCAGATGAAGTTTCTCAAGAAATATTTAGGCCGGCAGAGCTCCATGTTTGTGGTGTTTTTACCCTGTCCCTGACTTTTGGAAACTCCTATACCACCTCCAAGGTTGTGAACTCCTGAGCATTTTCCATTCCAGATGTGTATTCACAGATTTTCTAACTCTTCTCCTCTAATTGTGTCTTACATGGGATGAAGGTAATGTCAAGGCATTGTTCTGAATACACATTGGATTCTTTTTCCAATTTTCCATTTGAAATACTGAATCCCTGACTGTCAGGCGTAGAAGGAATTCACCTTCAAAGAATAGCCTGACACTTACAAGAAACAGCCCCCATGGAGACATCCTGTCTGGGAGACATCCTGTAGCCAACTGTGTCTCTGAGACATCCTGTTGCCATCTGTATTCCTGAAACATCCTGAGTTTATCTCACCTTGTGAAGACATCCAGGAACTTTGGATAAGAGAGCTTTCCCATCTCCAGCATATAAATGCCCCTGTGTGAAAAATAAAAGTTTGCAGCTTGATCAGAACTCCTGTCTTGCTGTCATCTCTCGTGTCTCTTGTCCCTTCATTCCTCCGCATCTAGGTTCGCTGCCCCTGTTGATGTGTCTTTCCAGCCGTGACTACTGGCACCCACTGACTGGGGCTCGAGCCTTTGACTGATTGGGAACCCCGTCCTCCTGGAAGACTTCATCAAGTGGAGCTCGCGATTGCCTCAGCAGACACCACAAAGAGACAGATCCAGGAGGAGAGTGGGGATGATGCACGGTGAGTGACCCACCATGGGACAAGCAGTTTCGTCACATGATTTGTTTTTGTCAGGCCTCAAGGAGTCCTTCAAGACATGAGGGGTGCACGTTAAGAAAAAGGACTTAAAATTTTTCTTCTAATACATAGGAGAATTGTGTACATGGTTTCACATTGAAGTGACCATTGATGGCAAAAGATGGCTTAGAGTAAGAGACTGTTTAAAAGATTATTATGAAACCTTGGCCCAGAAAAAGTGCCAGTTCCCACCTTTTCTTACTGGAACTTAATTAATGAAATTCTTAAAAGTTCACCCTTTGACAATGGTACCTTACAACTTGTAAGGATTGGAGAAGAGACTATGCAAAACACCTCTCGTCTCCCCACGGCATGCCCATCAGTTAGTATAGACATTGACCCTTCTCAGTCTCCCCAGGACCCTGGGAACCTTCCTAGTCCCCCTCAAAATACCACCCTAATGAATAAGGCTCCAATGGTTACCAAACACCTTTATCGAGTTTTAAATCCCAGAGACACATTGACCCCTGGGACGGAGGCTACCTTGGAGAAGGAAGCAGCAAGCTACCATTCAGAAGATGCGCCACCTCTCAGGACCCTGCCACAGCCTATAGGACTTACACATCTACCTACCTCCTATATCCCTCCTGCCTTTTGTGCTCCAGCCTTTCAGGAGCAAAATGCAACCCAGATATTTTTCCCCACTTCCCTTGCCTAGCCTGGCTCCCTTGTGAGAGTCTCTCCAACATAGACGGGAACAGATCAAACTTTTAAAAGAATTAAGATCCCTAGACTCTGAGCTCTGTTCATTAGCCTTAGGCACGGAGTCAATGCAAACTGGCCCACGGCGGTCTAATACAAAGGCTAAGCCACTCCATCAGCCTGTTCTCGCCTTCCCAGTCACCCGCAGTCAGATAGATAAGCCTGCCCAGGCTGAGGTCAAAGACTTAGACGAGGATCAAGAGGAGGAAGTGGGGGAAATGGATCAAGGAGATCAGGACTCAGAGGATGAGGAGTTCACCCCTAGGCAGGAAGGAACCCAGAGTGTCTACAAAAAAATTAAGCCTGCGTTTTCTTGAAAAACATAAAAAGACTTGTGCTCACAATGGCCCCACTGTGCCCTACAAGTTGACTTTATTAGAAAGCCACAGCGCACAATGGCTTACTCCCAATGATTGGAAATTTTTAGACCGAGCTACCCTCAGTGCCGGAGATTTCCTGTTATGGAATGCAGATTTCGAGGAGCACTGTCAGGAAACTGCTCAAAAAAAATTAACTAAGGCCTCCTCTAAATCCTGAACTTATCTTAAGCTACTGGGCTATGCGCCATTTGACACAAAAACTAAATAGGCACGTTTCCCTGCTGGAATTTTGGCGCAGATTCAGATGGCTTGCTTACATGCTTGGAGATGCCTCCCTCAAACTGGCTCGGCTACCACTTCTTAGGCAAAAATTTGACAAGGACCCAACGACCCTTATAGAAACCTTGTTCCCCGGCTTAACCTAGCTGCAGAATGCTTGCTTGGACCAAGCGAAAGCAAAAGAACTTTTGTAAAACATCTTGCCTTTGAAAACGCCAACCTGTCATGTCAGGATGTTCTTTGACCACATAAGGAAAAAGGGAAACTTTCAGACTTTATTAGACTCTGTGCAGGGGTGGGTGCAGCCCATGCCATGGGTCTCGCCCTACATGCCCCCTTTATCAAGGCCTTTCACAATCCTGGCTCATGTACTTGCTTTACTTGTAAACAACCTGGCCATTTTGCACGCAAGTGTCTGAAAGACAAACAAAGCGTAGGAATATCGTCTCCTCAAACTGGGGCTAAACCGCCCCCAGCTACCCTTTGTTCTAGATGTGGTAAATGTCATCACTTGGCCAGTAAGTGTAGATCTAAGACAAATGGCCTCAGACAGCCTATTTCTTCCTGCTTCTCAGGAAAACCCTGCGGGGCCAGCCCCTGGCCACGACCTCCCCCAGGACAAAACCAGGGGCAATAAGGTTTATTCCCTTCCAAACTCCAAACCTACCACAAAATTCTTCCCCACAATTGCCTCCCTCCAACTAGCCACCCCAGGCAGCGCAGGATTGGACCTCTGTGCCACCACCGATACAATATTAGACTCAATGCAAGGGCACCAGATAATACCCACTAGAATTATGGGTCCCCCTTCATCTCATACGAGTGCCCTTATTCTTGGAAGAGTCTCTGCTACCTTAAATGGTGTTCAGGTCTTCCCTGGCATTAATGATAATGATTTCACTGGAGAAATAAAAATACTAGCAACAGCTATTAATGGAGTTGCGGCCATCCCAGCAGGAACAAGACTTGCACAATTAATATTCCTTCCCTTGGATTCAGGAGGCACTTCCACCGCCCAAACATAAAATGGGGGACAGCCTCCCTCGGCTGCTCTGATGTATATTGGGTTCAGCCCATTTCTCACAATAGACCCACCCTTACCTTACTTATTGAAAAAAAGGAATTCCAAGGAATTCTAGATACTGGAGCTGATGCCACAATTATTTCTCACAAATACTGGCCATCAGGTTGGCCCATCACCCCATCCTTGAATGACCTAAAAGGGTTAAGAGTCAAAAAATCCCCATGTCAGTTCTAGGGCTCTTAGCTTTACTGATAAAGAGGGTAATAAGGTGACTGTCACTCCTTTCATTGTTCCTGACCTCCCTGTTAACCTATGGGGCCGAGATATTTTGAGTCAAATGGAAGTCATTCTTGCCAGTCCCAATTCCATGATGACTCATCAAATGCTTCGTATAAATTTTGTCCCTGGTACAGGCCTTGTGAGACTGAGACAAGGACTGGTGGGGACTATAAAACTCATAAAAAAACAAATACATATGGACTTGGGTATTCTGATTTTTAGTGTCGGTTCCTGACCCTCCTGTACCCCATGCAGATAAAATTATTTGGGAGACTCAGACTCTTGTGTGGGTGGATCAGTGGCCCCTTACCCCCCAAGAAAATTGGAGGCTGCCTCCATGTTAGTGTAGGAACAGCTGGCAGCCGGCCATGTAGAGCCCTCAACCTCACCATGGATTACTCCTATTTTTGTTATCAAGAAAAAATCAGACAAGCGGCATCTTTTACAATATTTGTGTGCCAGTAATAAAGTTATGTGCCTGATGGGAGCACTACTGTCTCGAATTCCCACACCAATGGCTATTCCCAAAACTATTGTAAAATGGTTATTGACTTAAAAGTTTGCTTTTTTACCATTCCTTTACATCCTGAGGATAGACCCTATTTTGCCTTTAGTCTCCCTTGCATTAATTTCCACGGCCCTATGCAGAGATTTCAATGGAAGGTTCTTCCCCAAGGTATGGCCAACAGCCCTAGTCTTTGCTAAATATAAGTTGTTCAAGCAGTAGACCCTGTGAGAGAGTGATGACCACAATTTTATGTTTTACATAATATGGATGAATTTTTAATTGCTGCACCTAATTACCATGACCTTAATAATTGTTACTTGGACCTTTAGAAAACCCTCACTACCTTGAGACTACGGATAGCTCCTGATAAGGTTTAAACACAGGACCCTTATACCTATTTGGGCCTTAAACTTCAAGATAATCAGATCCAAATTCATAAAATACAACTGCGTGTGAACCATCTTCACACCCTTAATGATTCTCAAAAATTACTGGGAGATATTCAATGGCTAAGAACATATTTATAATTATCCACTTGTGTACTTTTGCCCCTTAATGATATTTTGAGAGGTGATTCCTACCCTTCCTCCCCTCAAAAGCTTACTCCCGAGGCATGACAGGCATTAAACCAAGTCACAGAGGCCATTGCCAAACAGTTTGTTACACAAATTTCTTATAACCTTCCTCTGGTTCTGGTTCTTTTACACACTCCTCATATACCCTCAGAAAAATTTTGGCAGTGATATCCATATTTTAAAAATAAAGGCTTCCCCTTGCTTTGGGTCCATTTATCCACCACATCCTCCAAGTTTATTACCGTTTATCTTGCTCAGGTAGCTTCTATTATTATTAAAGGTCGTTTGCTTTCTCGACAACATTTTGGCAAAGACCCTGATAATATTTTAATTCCATATACTAATGACCAAACCCAATTTTTACTACAGAGAGGGGATGAATGGGGTATTGCCCAATCAGGCCATTTGGGAACAATTGATAACCACGTCCCCAATGACACCCTTTTACATTTTGTCCAGATACATCCATTTATTTTTCCCAAAATTACTCAAAAGGCTCCCAGTTCCAAGCCCTTACTGTCTTTACAGACGGTTCCAGTAATGGCTGTGCGGTCTTTGTTGTCAATAACCAGCCTACAACCTTTGATACTGTCTATCATTCAGCACAGTTTGTGAAATTGTTTGCCATAACACAAGTTTTTATAACATTTTGTGATAATCCTGTTAATATTCATACAGACAGTGCCTACATTGCTCATTCTGTGCCCCTGCTGGAGATTTCACCCGCCATTAAAGCTTCTTCCAATGCGGCCTTTCTGTTTCACCAGCTTCAGCAGCTAATTCAGGCCAGACAACACCCATTTTTCTTAGGACACATCAGGGCACACTCTGATCTTTCCGACCCTCTAACACAGGTAATGCTCAAGCTGATGCAGCAACTCCTACCATCTTTCAAATTTTTGGTGGCTCCATTCAATAGGCCACGGAGCTAAACAATCTTCACCAACTAAATTCCCAGAGCCTTCGATTACTTTGTAAAATTACCAGGCAACAGAAACGAGAAATAGTAAAAGAATGCCCTGCTTGCGCTCTCTCCCTCCCCATTCAACACTTGGGAGTTAACCCCCGAGGATTACTGCCAAATCAGGTTTGGCAAATGGATGTTACTCATTTTCCTGAATTTGGAAAAACCAAATATATACACGTTTCTATCGATAACTTCAGCAGCTTTATTTTTGCATCACCACATTCTGGAGAGGCTACCAAAGATGTCCTTTCTCATCTTGTTTCAGCCTTTTCCATAATGGGTAAACCAACACATATTAAAACAGATAATTATCCTCCATATACCAGTGCCAAGTTTAAACAGTTTTGTGCTACCTTGCAATTTTGTCATCCTACTGGAATTCAATACAAACCTCAGGGCCAAGGCATTGTGGAATGTTCCACCTTACCTTAAAGACTTGGCTATCCCGCCTTAAGGCTTCCGCCCTTGTATTTACCACTCACAGGCATTGCCTTAACCATGCATTATTTGCCCTTTCTTTTCTTACGCTAGACAGTGAAGGCCTTTCGGCTGCAGACACACACTGGCATCCCTTTTCCAATTCTGATCAGCCACCTGTTATGTGGCGAAATCCCCTTACAAATAAATGGAAATGCCCACATCCTGTCCTAATCTGGGAATGTGGCTCAGCTTGTGTTTTGGACCAAGAGCTAGCAGCCCCAAGATGGTTACCAGAATGCCTGGTTAAACAGGTTAATGACTTACCTCAAACCGGGGACGGAGGCCCTCTCCCTGAGTACAAATTTTCCCCTTTTCCGGATCCATCCAACAATCTGTGTGAGGATCCTGCTTAAGGCACTTCTGCTGAACAGGTTTGTGCACGGAGGCCTGGGCCCTCCACCTTCCAACATCATGGAGTACCTTCCCCCCCCTCCCCCCGTGAAGGCAAGGGAGGATCTTGGACTCAGGCTCCCACTAGTTGGAACCAGACTGCTGACTGCATGACTAAGGTGGCTTACCTCTGTTCCGAGGTTGACCATAAATTCAGAGGAGTTCATCAGCCTAAATGGGTATGTGTTAACAAGCCAAAGATTATTCCCCCTAGTACAAGTAAAGCTCTCCAAAATTGTTCTGCAACCCGTACGCATACCCAGGCGATGCATGTCTCTTGTTTTGTGTCGGCCTCAATTTGTGTTAACAAGCAGGGAGAATGATTTTTTGAAGCCTCCCTAACTAAAACTCATGAAGCAGGGTGGACCACTATTCATTATACCCCCGTTCTCTTTGACCAGGGAGGAGAAGGCAAATACACCAAGCTACAGTCAGCTGGGTGCCAAGGCACTGTCGGAAAAACTTCCTACTGGCCCATTAAGGACCCTACAGGGGTCTCTGATGGTAGAGGACCCACTGATGCAGTCAAGCATCCTCAGATAATCAAACTTTTGAAACCCCAAATCCCTGAGCTCACATATCATCCCTTAATGTAGCCGAAATCCCAGTTCCCAGGTTTAGATACCAATACATTAGATATTTTGCAAACTACCTTCTCCTTCCTTAATAATTCCAACCCCACCCTTGCTGGTAATTGCTGGCTCTGCATGACAACAGGGGCAAGCATGCCTATGGCAGTTCCTATTAATTCTACTATGGACAATGATAATACATGCCAACCCGGATTTCCCTTTAAAGTACAGCCTATAGGCACTTTTACATTATGTCTTTTAGGCGTGATGCAGAATAATACCTATGATATGGATTTTGGAATTGCTTCCTTTGGAAATTGCTCAACAGAACAAAATTATTCCTCACCCATCCCATCTCTTTGTCCCCCCAATGGCACAGTTGTTATGTGTGGAGGAAATGTGGCCTTCCCCAGGCTTCCAGCGAATTGGAACAGTGGCTGTGTTCTTGCCTTATTACTCCCTGATATAACTATTGTCCCAGGAGACGAACCTCTAGCCTAGACACCTTAGTCAAAAGACAGAGGCGGGCGATACAGGCCTTATCACTTATTGCCAGCCTTGGAATAACAGCTGCTGTGGGCACAGGTACACTGGCTTAGGCACGGCAATACACCCTTACCATCGCCTGTCTCAACAACTTAAAATGATGTACAAACTCTATCAGAAACCATTAAAGATTTGTAGGACCAAATAGACTTCCTGGCAAAAGTGTTCCTTCAAAACAGACGAGGCTTAGATTTGCTGACTGCTAACCAGGGAGATATTTGATTGGCCTTAGGGGAACGATGCTGCTTTAATGCCAATAAATCAGTCATAGTATGCACTAAATTTAAGCAGCTTCAAGAAGATCTAGAAAAGAGATGAAGGGAACTATTTGAAAATCCCCTCTGGACAAAGCTTAATGGATTTCTACCCTACCTTCTTCCCCTATTAGGCCCTTTGTTGGGTTTACGTTTAATGGTGACCATAGGACCCTGCATTATAAACAGTGTGGTACAATTTATTAAAGAACACATTAATATTATGGCCTCTAAGCCCCTACAAATCCACTATCATCATCTGGAGATGGAAGACCACGCTGTCAACTTTTAAAAGGATGTTCTACCCTTCTGACAGGCTTATTTCTTAAGTTTACATCCCCACAAATCTCTCTTTCTTACATAAAACTATAAGTAACAGCTCTGACAAACCATCTTCTGCCCTTGCCATAAGGGTTCGTCTACATGGGCCCTTCGGCTTGGGGGAAGACGCACCCATGGAGTGAGGACGTTAGGCCACAATATCGGAGGGTGCAGGAAGGATTGCAAAAGGATGGATCCACGGATCCCCAAACACAAGACCTGTGAGTGACATGCTCTGGTGCATGGCGGTTGGCATGCTTCCGCTTCAAGGCCATCTCCTCCAAAAACATGCCAAGGCCACCACGAAATCTGCTAGTAAAGATGCTCGCTCGGATCAGGAGATATTCTAAGGCCTCCTAGAGAAACAGAGCCTCTAACCCCCCCCCCCCTAAAAACATGGCCGGTAAGGTAGGTCAAATATTTTATATAAGAAAGGGGGAGATGTCAGGGGCTAAAAGGAAGTTCTCCTTCAAAGAATAACCTGACACTTACAAGAAACAGCCCCCTGGGAGACATCCTGCCTGGGAGATATCCCACAACCATCTATCTCCCTGAGACATCCTGTCGCCATCTGTCTTCCTGAAATATCCTGAGGTTATCTAACCCTGTGAAGACATCCAGCAACTGCCGATAAGAGAGCTTTCCCATCAGCAGCATATAAACACCCTGTGAGAACAATAAAAGTTTGCAGCTTGATCAGAACTCCTGTCTGGGTGTCATCTGTCCTGTCTTTTGTCCCTTCATTCCTTCCCAACTATGTTCGATGCCCACGTTGATGTGTCCTGCTGGCCGGGACACCTGGCACTAACCCATACCCTACTAGAATATGACTACTAATCCTAATATGATGGAGAAAAATAACCCAAATAGAATAGAAATACAAGCAGTTCAGAGGAGGCATGGTGTATAGTTGGAGTTGCCTTTTGCATGATCTAGGGTAGGTGTTATAAATCTAGCTAATTTTTACATGAAATAGTTCTCCATGTGTTTTTAAAGTTAAAAAATATGTGAATACCTGTCTCCCTTTCTCTGTAGCCTACTTGCCACATGTATTTTATATGCACATATAGAATCCTACGTGGTATCACACGTATATTCTTGTGAGGTGGCTGACTTAGCAGATTCAAATTGTGAGAAGAGATCACTTCTCCTAAACGCTGTTGGAACTGAAAATTCAACCTATGGGGGAGCCTCCTAGTAAAAAAAAAAAAAACATTATACATAAATCCATGCTAAGTAAAATTAATATTTTTGCATCAGTGGATGATATATATTTCATGAAGAATTTCGATTGGCATATATATTGCTACTTTTCATTGTCTGTGTTTGTGTTTTGTGTATATATATATATATTCCACTTGGGGGCCTTCAGGGTTAAAAGTTATTTTGGCCCGGAGCTTGGTGAGCAGAACTCTGCCCATCAATGGGGCCGGGCATTCTGGGATTACTTGGAAGGAGTGATGGATTTTTCCTTTCCCCTGGTCCCAGGTCCTCTTAGTTGTCCAACCCCGATATTTACTGCAATTAGCCCCTTGAATTAGAGACCTTTTATTTGATAGAGGGCAAAATGGAGCCTTAATGGCTGAGTATATTGCCCCTGTATCCACTTCAATGTTTACTGGGGTGCCCTCCACTTCAAAAGTTAACCTGAGCTCGGGGAGGGGATCTGATCCCCAACTTTCTTAGTCATCCTGCAGAGTCAGGATGGCTGGCTGGCGTGGCTGTCTCTTTCTAGGGCTCTCTTTGGCCCAGTGTCCTTTTTCTTTACAATAGGCACATTGATCTGAGGCCAGGGGTGGCCTCTAGTTTGGGCCCAGGTATCCCTTCCTGTCTCCATGTTTCTTATTTCTGGCCTATTTGTTGTTGTGACCAGGACCTGAGTCAATTCCTTAGTCTGTCTTTTGTTTCTTTTATCCACCCTTTGCTTCCTTATCTTCCTCAGTTTCTCTCGTATAGTATACGTTTTTGGCTTCTCTGACTAAATCTCTCAAAGTCATATCTTGTAATCCATCTAAGTGTTGTAACTTTCTTTAAATATCCATGGCAGCTTGCCCAATAAAGGCCATCATGACAGATGCCTTTTGAGCCTCTGCCTGAGTATCAAAAGGAGTATATCTCCTATATGCCTCCATAATTCTCTCTAGAAACATAGAGGGAGATACATCAGGCCCTTGAATAAACTCTATTACCTTGGCCAAATTAGTTGGTCGCCTAGCAGCCACTAAGATACCCGCTATTAGAGCCCGGAGATAAGTGGACAGATGCTCCCTACCTTCAAAGGTGTTGGGGTCCCAGTTTTGTCGATTCTAGGGAAAGCCGGGTTGAATATATTGGGAAGTGGTGTCAGTCAACCATCTGGTCCGAGGATATTTTTTTCTAGCTTCCAAGAGGATTCTCTTTTGTTCCTCTGTCATAAAGAGAGTCCCTAGGTGTTGTTGGCAGTCATTCCAAGTAGGCTGGTGTGAAAACATCTATGAATCAACCACACCTGAGACACGAGTGGGGTCCTCTTAAAAGGGGGGATTGTTATTTTTCCAGTTATATAGGTCTGAAGAGGAGAAAGGCCAATACTGGTAGGCTTGCAATTTTTCCCCATGGCCATCATCAATCATTGGCACATAGGGACGGAGGGGGAGCATCACGGGAGTTCCAGGGTTTTCAATCTTTCATTGATGGTGAGTTCCTTTAGCCGGGCCAGGTTCCTCCAGGGGAGGAGGGGCTGTGTGTGCCGCGGGGGAGTTTTCTGGAGGGTGCTGGGCTGGCTTAGCTTCCTCCAATGGCGGAGAGGCTGAGTCAGCAGCAGGGGAATCACTTAGAGGGTGTTGGGGGTTGGGAGACCAGGGCAAGGGATAAGGAGAGGGATGAGAGTGCAGTAGAGTTAAATCTTGTGACTTAGGCAGAAAAGAGGGTGGAGGAGGAGGAGGAGCAGAGGGTTTGAGAGATCGTGGGGGAAGGATTAGGAGCGGGGGCAGGGGCAAAGAAAGGCTTCACCCATGGAGGAGATTTGCAGAGGTAATGCCGGGTTAAGATATATGGCTTTTGATCTGGATGCCTATGTGGCCCTTCCTGAAAGACAATATCTCTGACTTTTTAAATTAGTGAGAAGTAGAAAAATCCTTCTAAGGGCCATCCGAATCCAAAGGTGGGCCACTCTGAGGCACAGAGAGTCTGCCAGGTCAAGCGGTTTACTGAAAAAGAAAGATTCTGAGCCCTTAAGCCGAATTTGGTCCAGTGATCAAGGGTCAGGGACAGAGGCATTGAAGTGCTCTTTTCCATAATGAAAAATGCACAAACAGTAAAAGCAATGACACATGACACAGACAAGACAAGACAATAAAGACAGGAAATGGACGTCCAACACTGAGACGAGGACTGAGTAGCCGGCAATACCTGATGGGCTGGCAATACCGAATCTGAAACAAAATATCACTGAGTTGAGGAGACTATTGTTCCTTGATTTTCAGAGTCCTCTGGGGTGTCCCTCAGGGTGGTGGCCTGTGGCTCTGTGACACATCTGTCAGCCACCGTGAGAGAGAGCTCACACTCTTCATTGACAGCCATTTTGCCAAGCTCTAACCTGAAACCTGACACCAGAAAGAGGCGCCTTACAAATCCCTTGAGGAGCCAGTTGGGGTCTCTCGTCCGCTGCTGCCAGAACTCGGTGGAACCTCCATATGTAAAGGTCGGATGAGTGTCAGGCGAAGAGACCTCTAAGAAACTGTCTCATGCAAAAGCAAAGGGTTTATTGGTGGCCAGCATGCTGGGGCTCAGAGCTCACTTCAATAGAGCAGAGAGTCCTGAGAACAGCTTAAACAGGGCTTATATACTTTCCTTGGGGAGGGCAGGGAGGGAAGTTAAGTATACAGAAAAACATGAAGAGACAACTACCTATTTTACTAACTTTTCACTAACGACTATACTTTGCCAGATTTCCTAATGTATCTATTGATATCTATTTTCCTACATATTTTTCCCAGTTCATCATTGTGGCTGACTCTTCACATGTGCTGACATTTACATTTACTCTATACCCGAAAAGCTATAGCTAAAGAACTTTTGGTGCAAATTCTATACTCACTCTCCTTTCTAAACTACGGACTATCTTCTTAATCTTACCGACTATCACTTTTTGACTGGAAGTTATCTTTGACAATCAATCATCCAAGGCACAAGGTCCAATGCAATTGTATATCGATGTACCTGAGACATCTGTGCAGAAAATAAATCAAAGCTAAGTATCACAATCAAGGTCCTAATACACTTCTGGGTTTTAAATCTTACATAGATTTCTGTTTTCATACTTATATTTTACCTATATATTCTTGTAATTATCGCAGGTCATCAATACCATTATTCATCCAGCTGAATGATTCCTAACCCAAATCAAACCTGTTATTAACCCTAACCATACACTGTTGCCTCAATCTAACTTTACAGAAGAGCAGGGACATAGATGGTCTTACAATACAAAAATGTAGGATTCCTTCCAACTACTGAGAAACTCAAAGGTCCATGCAAAAATGATCCCTGCAGAAGTTGTAGGCAGCTATGTAGGAACTGAGAGAGCAAAAGTCATCTTTCATTGTAAAAAACTTGGTCAGGATGAAGGAATGTGTCTGAATCAGCCTCTGTCTTCTTAATTTAGAGAAGAAGGACCCAACCAGGCCTGTGTTGAGAGCTGTTCCTGGGTGCCTATGGTTGATATACCATTCTAAGTTGTGAAAGTGTCACAGGAAATAGGGGCAGCCTCCATTTCATGGGACTCTTTGAAGCAACTGTTAGGACAACATGGTTGCCAAGGCAGTGACCTTATTCACTTTCTGAAGGAAGTGACCTCACCTCACAACCTTGGTGACAGAACTCTCTGAACTTGGGATCCAGGAAGCCAGTCACCAAAATCCAGTCCCAGTCCTACTCCCAGGGGTCTCACTTGCTTGGATTTACCAAGGACAGATTTAGTCTTTCTTGGTACCTACTGATGTGAGGATGGCCAAATGCCAGAAAGCTCTGAAAAGTCACCTTTACTGAGAAAGCAGGTATTGGATCACCGCTGGCTCCTCAGTAGTTCAAAATGTTGACCAAAGAGACCAGATCTGAGACAGGACAGGCCATTTTGTGGGAATAAAATATGGTCCACAATTAGAGAAACTTTGGATAGTCACAGACCTACTTCGGGGAAGGAGGTGCCTTTGTGGGTGTGGGTGTGAGTTTGTGGATTTGTCTCATGTTCTCAGAATAGGTAGGAAAGTCGGTATGTTTGGTTTGGTGTAGACTGTTTCGAGTAAGTCGTTTGACAAGGCGAGTGTTTCTATGTCTGTGTATCCCACGGTGTCCATGGTTGTAGACATTAGAAAAGAGAATGCATCAATTGATATGTCCTGTCTAGTTGAAAGCTTCCCAGCATTCATCCTGCCCAATTTATGAATGGATTTCAGCTTGCCTTATCGATGGGCAACACTTGCTATCTTTCAAAGTTTCTGCTTTCTTCCTGAATTCTGGCCACTCTCCAGAATAGGCTCATGGTTTTGTGTCCAATATATGTACCACTTCCAAGCCCTGTGACATCGCCATGTACTGGATAGCTGAAGGGATTGGCGAGCATCTCAGAAAACTCAGGTATCAGTGTGATCAGGAGAGTCTCAGTGGAGAAACCCTGCTTTGGGCCTTTTAATTACCAATTGTTCTGCTGCCCTGAATGTCTGAAAGGTCTTTGCCTCAGGCCACCCCTTTTTGAAGCCTGAAAAAAAACTGTTTTCACATGGAAATGAATGGGCATCACCTGAGGCTTTTTGCTTAATTCCTTTGGAAAGGATGTGTCTGAATCAGCCTTTTGGCCCTGTGTGAGGCTTAGGCTTAGATTCTCAGCACCTGATGGATCTAAAGAACGATCCCATGTGTGCATACAAAACCAAAATAGCCAAAAGAGCAGTCATTCAGGATGAAGTCTCTCCCCTTCCTTTGTGAGGTTCTAGACCTACATCAAGTTAGAATAGGAATGCATTGGGTCAAATAATTTCTTCAAAGCCCTGCAGAGGCTAGCCCGTAGGAGCTTGGGTTTCCTCATGTCTCCAATTCAGACAAAGAATCTAAACACCACAGTCAGTAGTCCTCAAATTGGAGAAGCAGAGAAGTATTAACAGCAGGCCTATGTGATCACACCAGGTTCACAGGAAGGGTGTCCAAGCCACCCTGTTTTTAGGCACATTAGGGGCAAGGGAGATTATTTTGGAGACTGTCTTGGTCTGCACCCCTCATAGAAACATTCAACCAGAGGTTATGAAGAGTGTTTATATGAAAGATCATGAGGGCCATGTGGGAGTGTGTTGGTTTTAATTGTGGTCATTTGTGTGGTGGTTGGAAGAGATGACTGGGTCCACCTTGACATGAACTCTGGTGTGATTCCCCTAAGAGACTGAGTTCTGGAACTGACCTCAGAGATGTATTGCCATGAATTGTGTTGGGATGTTATGAGTTCACGCATGAGAGTCGTCCTTGGAAACTGAGATGTATGCCCAGGTTGTATTTCCACAAAGCACTGGGAATCACAGCCAAGATATCACATGATTTTATTCTGAAAGACTTGGCAGCCATAGTTGAGAGTCAAAACACACATGGACCTCACATTGTAGACCTCAATGGGCCTGGATTCACGTGACCATTTAGACAATCTTTGGAAAGCCTTGCCTGTGAGAATTCTCCATAGCTTTCATTGACATGAGCTTCCTCAAAATTTAATGGTTCTGGATTGATTTGAAACGTACAGTGCCTCCAACTTCATCTTTCAAAAATGGCTAGATAAATACCAAGAAATTTTTGAAATTCCCATGACCAGGTGGCACTGGAGAACCTTTGGATGTCCTGTTGCTGATCATGAGTATACCAGACAGTGCCTTGATTGACTGAGTTTCATGAAAATGGTGTAGAACAGAGATGCCAATAAATTGGAGCCTGCTGAGTACTTGGCCTAGAGCAGTAGTGGGCAGGTGTGTGATAAAACATTTGTGGTGGGGCCATGTGGATCTGCCATTAGCTTCCAAATGTCTTGTGACTGACATGGTGCAGCAAGCAGTCCCTTCTATGTAAAGGCATCTTGTAATATTGAGAAGTTTCAGGGAAAGTTTCAGAATTAAGTTGCTATGGTCAATGGGGAAAGCTATGTGGGATAGAAGCATGGTTGGTGCATTGTCCTGCAGAAACTGACCCACCACACGTGACAGAACTCCCTCCAGCACTGTGTCCCAGTTGACCACTTTGTATTTTGTGAAGCAAATACCAAACTCCCAGTGAAGCCGCAAGAAACACCATGAAAACTTTAGGATCACAAAATGGCTTCACAGTCCACACGGGGAGACACTTAGACCCCAGGGGCCACAGTTTAGCTACAAACAGCAAATTCAGCACTGCTGCTCATGTTCAGTGGAAAATAATAAACCATGTCCTCCAGATCACATAGATGCAGACCCACCTTTATTGGTCTCACTAGAAACGAAGCTAAAGCACTTGACAACAACATATGTTTCAAGTGCCCAACCTCAGAGGCAGTTCCACAAGAAGTCTTTAGGCCAGAAGAGCTCCAGTTTGTGGAGTGTTTACCCTGTCCCTTACTTTTGGAAACTCCTTAGCATACTCTATTTCAAATATGTATTCACAGATTTTCTAACTCTTCTCCTCTAATTTTGTCTTACTTGGGGACTAGGTAATGTCAAGCCATTGTTCTGGATGACAGTGGGAACAATTTTTTGTAGCACATATTTGTATACACATTGGATTCATTTTATAATTTTCCAGTCAAAATAGTGAATCCCTCACACTAACCCCTATGCTACTAAACTCTGACTAGAATAATAACCCAAACAGAATTGAAATACAAGCAGTTCAGAGGAGGCATCGTGTATAGTTGGACTTGCCTTTTGCATTATATAGGGTAGGAATTATGAATCTAGTCAATTATTTGGTTGAAAGAATTCTCCATGTTCTTTTAAAGTTAACAAATATGTGAATTCCTGTCTCCCTTTCTCTGTAGCCTATTTAGCACATGTAGTTTTATATGCACATATTTATTCATACCTGGTATCACACGTATATTTTTGGTGAGGTGGCTGACTTGGCATATAGAAATTGTGAGAAGATATCACTCCTTCTAAAAGCTGTTGGAACTGAGAATTCAACCTATGGGTGGTCCTCCTATTTAAATAGCATTATACATAAATCCATGTTCAGTAAAATAAATATTTTTGAATCTGTGGATGATATGTATTTCATGATGAATTTCGATTGGCATATATAATGCTACTTTTTAATGTCTCTCTGTGTGTGTCTGTATATATATATATATATATATATATATATATATATATATATATATATCCTCCAGATTTTTCAAAATATGAAATATATGTGTCTTATTATGCACTCCCAAATTTCATTCATATTCATGTATGTGGATTTATAATCTACTTTTCAAAAGATTATTCTCAGAAATATTCATCCACCTGAAATAACATTTTGGTTTACTAGTACTGAAAACTATCTTCAGTAAATGGTGCATAGAAATCCTAATATTTTGACATTGCAAGATGGCCATGAATAGAGTGAATCACACCCTTTGTACTGCGCAACTTCACATGTGAATAAGGAGTTAGAATGACGAAAAAGTATCTTGTTAGGATCTTACAGAAAAATGGGTGTGCCTGGAACCTAGAAGAATGATTTCCACCACCGAGGTCCTGTAATTGAGTCTCAAACAAGAGCCAACTATGCGACCGAAGATCTGGGGTGGCTGATCCGTGCGGCCCATGCCGTGGCTACAGACGGCGAGCCTCCACCGTGAAGCGACCAGCATGCAGGGAGAAACGTTGCTGCGGATTCTGTGGAATCTGGCTGGGTCACCCACCACTGAGCCTGGGGCTGAGTTCGGGATTTCAGATGGGGAAGAAAGTGTTACAGTTCTATCCCCCACAACCGAAACTCCACCGAGGAAACCAACGGCCACCATCTTGGAGAGCTGAAGTATCCACCACCACTCTCCGACAGATTGCAACAACAAAACAGGTGTGTGTTACTCAGCTTATCTCCCATACAGCAGGTAATTCGCAAAAATTCTCTCTTAGGCCTTCCGGGGGAGGGATTACCAGAGAAAGCCTTCATAAAGACGGGGGGAAAACTAGTGGCACCTGACCTTCAACTTCCCCTCCCATCACCTGTGAAAACAAAACTTTTCTAGCCAGCGCAATGGGTGGGGCAAGCGGAAAAAATCAAAACAATAGAGTGCCAGTGTTCCCAATAGACCCCCTCCACAACCAAGGAACGGCAGGCAAAGAGTACAGTTTGAGCTGCCAAGAGGCATCACTCAGGGGAAATCTGGTGTCGCAGGGGAAATCAGGACTCGCAGAGGAAACCAGGGGACCAGAGGACAGACACGCGTGACTAGGAGGCTGGAGAACGCCTGCCCACCAGCAACCAATCACCCGCTGGCTGCCTGCGCAATTGGGCAGCTAGAGATCACCCGCCCGCCGGTGACAGCCCATTCGCTGATTGCACGACTGGATGGCTGGAGACCGCCCACCCGCCAGCGACCGGGAGGTGAAACCAACCAGAGACAGTCCAGTCCCACCCCCCCATTCAAACACCCCGGCAAGGAGCCTGGGGCCCGCCATAGCAGACAGGTGACATCACTGGAGCTCAGCTGTCGGAATTCCTTCCAAGTGGAATCCACTTTTGCAGGCATAGTCTACAAACACAAAAGAGAGACAACAGAGATATATAAAACCAAAACAAATCTATTGAAGAAAGCAGAAACACAGCAATCAAATTGAGCTGAAAAGTAACGTGAACATCATGAAAAAACAAGGGAAAAAAAGGTGTGCAAAAAATGCAGGACAACTAAATTCTAAAGGAGGACCGTGAAGCATCAGAAATAGGGATAGGGAAAAAACTCAAGGCATACCTAACTCAGATGGAAAGGAATATTAGAGAAGACATGAGGCAGCAAGTCCAAGCAATAAAAGTATATTTTGAAAATCAAATAAACAAACAAATTCAAATGGCAAAGAATGAGCTTTACCAGGAGATAGAGACATTAAAAAGAAATATCAAACAGTAATCCTAGAAATGCAGGAAAGTATAAACCAAATTAAAAACTCAAACGAAGAGTATTACAAATAGACTAGATCAAGTAGAAGTTACAACGTCAGATAATGAAGACAAAGTTTATCAACTTGAAAAGAATAGAGTAAACACAGAAAAGATGCTTAAATCCCATGAGCAATCTATTCAAGAGATATGGGATGTCATAAAAAAAAAACAAATTTGAGAGTCATCGGGATAGAAAAAGGCATAGAGATTCAAACCAAAGGAATGGACAACATATTAAATGAAATAATTCTAGAAAATTTCCCAGAGATGAAAGATGGAATGGATTGCCAAATCCTGGAAGCCTACAGGACCCCAAGCATTCAAAACCATAATAGACCAACTCCAAGACAAATATTTATGAAGATAGCCAGAACAAGGACATACAGAACAAAGAGAGAATATTAAAAGCTACGAGAGAAAGTAGGCAGGTTACATTCAGGTTTAAACCAATTAAGTTAACGACTGATTTTTTTCATCACAAACTTTGAAAGCAAGAAGATCCTGGAACAAAGTATTTCAAACGCTCAAAAATAATGGATTCCAACCAAGAATACTGTATCCAGCAAAATTAAGCTTCAGATTTGACAATGAAATTTAAGTCTTTCACGATAAACAAAAGCTAAAAGAATTCACAGCCAGAACACCAGCAGTGCAAAGCATTTTGAGCAAAATACTACAAGAAGAGGATTTGAAAAGTAATGCCTGAAACTAGCAGCAGGAGGTATCTCAGTAAAGGGAGAGGAAAATAACCAAAAAGTAAAAACTAACCAAAATAAATAAATAAATGAATAAATAAATAAATAAATAAACAAACAAACAAACATGACTGGAAGTAGAAATCATATTTCAATTGTAACCTTAAATGTTAATGGCCTAAACTCACCAATCAAGAGACATAAGCTAGTAACCTTGATCAAAAAAAAAAAAAATCCAACAATATGCTGCCTTCAGGAGACTCATATGATAGGTAAAGACATACAGAGGCTGAAATTAAAAGTTTGGGAAAAATCATACCACTCACATGACCCTCGGAAGCAAGCAGGAGTGGCCATACTCATATCGAATAAAATCAACTTCAAACCTACGTTAATCAAAAGGGATAAAGAAGGACACTATATACTGTTAAAAGGAACCTTGCACCAACAATGCATAACCATTATCAATTTGTATGCACCAAACAATTGAGCTGCAACACTCATAAAACAAACTCGCCTCAAGTTCAAGAGTCAAATAAACTACAACACAATAATTATGGGTGACTTCAACACACCGCTCTAGCCATTAGACAGATCCTCTAGACAAAAACTGAATAAAGAAACTATAGAATTCAACAGCAAAATCAGTAACCTAGACTTCACCGACATATATAGAATATATCAACCATCAAAAAGTGGATACACGTTCTTCTCAGCAGCACATGGATCCTGCTCAAAGATAGACCATATATTATGCCATAGGGCAATTCTTAGTAAATATAAAGTCGTGGAGATAATACCATGCAGAATATCTGATCATAATGGAATGAATCTGGAAATCAATGATAAAAGAAGGAAGGAAAAATCCTACATCACATGGAAAATGAACAACATGCTACTGAATGATCAATGGTTTACAGAAGACATAAAGGAGGAGATAAAAAAATTCATAGAGACAAATGACAATACAGACACAACATACTGGAATCTATGGGACACAATGAAAGCAGTTTTAAGAGGGAAATTCATTTCTTGGAGTTCTTTCCTCAAAAAAAAAAGAAAAATCAGCAAATAAATGAACTCACACTACGCCTCAAAAACCTAGAAATGGAAGAGCAAAACAACAGCAAATGTAGTAGAAGACAAGAAATAATTAAAATTAGAGCAGAAATCAACGAAATTGAAACAAAAAAAAAATTGAAAATATTGATAAAACTAAAAGTTGGTTCTTTGAAAAAATAAATAAGATCTGCAGGCCCTTAGCCATGCTAAGGAAGAGAAGAAAAGAGAGAGCAGGCCCTTAGCCATGCTAAGGAAGAGAAGAAAAGAGAGAACTCAAATTACTAACATACGGGATGAAAAAGGCAATATCACAACAGACACTACAGAAATAAGAAGATAATTAGAAAGTATATGGAAACCCTATGTTCCAATAAAATAGATGATAGTGAAGATATCAATAAATTCTTAAGTCATGCGATCTGCCCAGATTGAGTCAGGAAGACACACACAATTTAAACAGACCAATAACAAAGGAAGAAATAGAAGAAGCCATCAAAATACTACCAACCAAAAAAAGCCATGGACCGAATGGGTATACAGCAGAGATCTACAAAACCTTCAAAAAGGAATTAATACCAATACTTTCCAAGCTATTTCAAGAAATAGAAAAATAAGGAACTCTTCCAAATTCATTCTATGAGGCCAATATCACCCTGATCCCAAAAACCAGACAAAGACACTTCAAAGAAAGAAAACTACAGACCAATATCTCTAATAAACTTGGATGCAAAAATTCTCAATAAAATCTTGGTGAATCGAATACAAAAGCATATCAAAAAAATTATGCACCATGATCATGTAGGATTCATCCCTGGGATGCAAGGCTGGTTCATTATACGGAAATCAATAAATGCTATTCACCACATCAATAGACTTAAAGACAACAACCATATGATCGTATCGATAGATTCAGAAAAAACATTCGACAAAGTTCAGCATCCCTTTATGTTGAAAACACTAGAAAAACTAGGGATAACAGGAACTTACCTCAAGATTGTAAAAGCTATATATGCTAAACCTCAGGCTGGCATCATCCTAAATTGAGAAAAGCTGAAGGCATTCCCTCTAAAATCTGGAACAAGAGGGATGCCCTCTATCACCACTTCTATTTAATTCAGTTCTTGAAATACTAGGCATAGCAATTAGACAGACAAAAGAAATTAAAGGCATAAAACTAGGAAAAGAAGAACTTAAATTATCGCTATTTGCGGATGACATGATAATATATTTAACAGACCCAAAAGGGTCTACAGAGGAACTGCTAGAGTTAATAAATAAATTCAGCAAAGTGGCAAGATATACAATCAACACGCATAAATCAAAGGCATTCCTGTATATCAGCAGCAAAACTTCTGAAATGGAAATGAGGAAAACCACTCCATTCAAAATATCCTCAAAGAAAATAAGATAATTGGAAAAACAATTATATAGTTGGGAATCAACCTAACAAAAGAGGTGAAAGATTTATAAATGAAAACTACAGAAACATAAAGAGATAGAAGAAGATCTTAGAATATGGAAAAATATACCCAATTCATGGATAGGCAGAACTAGCATCATCAAAATGGCGATATTACCCAAATTCTCTACAGGTTTAAATTGATGCCAATCAAAATCCCAACGACATTTCTTGTAGAAAAGATAAAGCAATCATGAAATTCATATGGAAAAACAAAAGACCCAGAATAGCAACAGCAATTCTAAGCAGGATGTTTGAATCTGGAGGTATAGCGATACCAGACTTCAAACTGTACTACAAAGCAATAGTAACAAAAACAGCATGGTACTGGTACCAAAACAGGCAGGTGGACCAATGGTACAGAATAGAGGACACAGAAACCATTCCACAAAATTACAACTTTCTTATATTTGATAAAAGGGGCTAAAAACCTGCAATATACGAAGGACAAATGGTGCTAGAAAAATTGGAAATCGATATGCAACAAAATGACACTGAATCCCTTTCTCTCGCCAAGCAAGGAAGTTAACTCAAGATGGATCAAGGAGCTAGATATCAAATCAGAGACACTGCATCTGATACAAGAAAAAGTTGGCTACGATCTACATACTGTGGGATCGGGCTCCAAATTCCTTAATAGGACACCCATAGCCCAAGAGTTAATAACAAGAATAAATTAATGGGACTTACTTAAACTAAAAGTTTTTTTTTTATTTCTCAGCAAGAGAAACAATAAGAGAGGTAAATAGAGAACCTACATCCTGGGAACAAATTTTTACCCCTCTCACTTCAGATAAAGCCCTAATATCCAAAATATACAAAGAACTCAAAAAATTAAAAAGTAAGGTAACAAATAACCCAATCAACAAATGGGCCAAGGACCTGAACAGACACTTCACAGAGGAGGACATACAATCAATCAACAAGTACATGAAAAAATGCTCACAATCTCTAGCAGTCAGAGAAATGCAAATCAAAACCACCCTAGGATACCATCTCACTCCAGTAAGATCGGCAGCCATTAGGAAGTCAAACAACAGTAAGTGTTGGCGAGGATGTGGGGAAAAGGGGACACTTGTACACTGCTGGTGGGACTGCAAATTGTTGCAGCCAATTTGGAAAGCAGTATGGAGATTCCTGGGAAAGCTGGGAATGGATCCACCATTTGACCAAGCTATCACACTTCTTGGACTATTCCCTGAGGATCTGAAAACAGCGTACTATTGCGATACTGCCACATCAATGATCATAGCGGGACAATTCACAACAGCTAGACTGTGGAACCAACTTAGATGCCCTTCAATAGATGAATGGATTAAAAAAAATGTGGAATCTACACACAATGGAGTATTACGCAGCACTAAAAAATTACAAAATCATAGAATTTGCAGTGAAATGTATGGCATTAGAGCAGAATATGCTAAGCAAAGCTAGCCAATCCTTAAAAAAACAAATGCCAAATGTCTTCTTTGATATAAAGAGAGCAACTAAGAACAGAAAGGGAGGAAGAGCATGAGGAAAAGATTAACATTATACTAAGACGTGTGGGGGGAGAAAAAGGGAGAGAGAAGAGAAAGCATATGGAAATGGTAGAATACCCTCAATGATACACAAAATTACACATAATAGGTTGTGAGGGGAAATGGGGCGGAAATAATGGAGAGAATTAAACAACAGCACATGAGGTAGAGAGGGAAGATGGGAGGGCAGGGGAGGGGGGATAGTAGGGGATAGGAAAGGTAGAAGAATACAACAGTCACTAATATGCCATTATGTAAAAATGTGAATGTGTAAGCAATGTGTTTCTGCAATTCTTATTTGGGGAAAAAATGGGAGTTCATAAACCAAATGAGAAAAATGTATCAAAGATGATATAACATGAGCTTTGTAATGTTTTGAACAACCAATAAAAATAAATAAATAAATAAAGGTTTAAAATTGAGTGGGAAGAAATCAGCTAAAAAAGGCTTGAGATGCATTCATTTTGCTAAGCAGAAACTTTGTTTTGTGTAGTTGTAACTATCACAAATTTATTTTACCAGAAATTTGGCTTTTGAAAATGCACATAAAATGAGATTAAAGGATAATTCACCTACTTTCATGAAAAATTCATAGCATTTCCTATATTTTTCATATTTCATTTTTTTAGTTAATATTTTGTCATGGACCATGTCTAGCCTTAGGCTATTCTTCCAGAATACTACCTCATCTGACAAGTTCGTACAATGTATTGGATTTTTCTTTTCATCTTTTATTTAATTGTTTCTAGCTAATAATGTGTATTTCTTCTTATCTTTATTTGGACATACATACCCAACTATATCTTTGCATTTTATGTTTTACTGCGGAAGAGACTCATCAAAAGCTCTTTGTTATATGTATTAACAATCAAACATTCAGAGAAGGCAATTATTCTTAATTTTGCATGAAAATAACTTTGTACCATTTTTCTTATAAAGATTTAGAATTATTAATAATGTCCCTGCTGTAATAAGTAACTACTTACAAGAAGAATTAAACAATTGACTTTATATCAATTATGAATATGAAAAGTACTAAAATAAATATTTGGCAATTAATACACAATTGATAGAAATTGAAATCTCGAGAAAGCCATTTAAATTGTCAGTGCATATGGTCCTTAAATAATAGGTTTTTTTAAAAAAAATTTTTCTCTAATTCATAAGATATATTATGCCATATTATAGCTTAATGTGATATAAAACCTTAAATTATCACAATGATAATAATAATCCATTGTTCTTTCCTCTACATTCTGTGGCATGCTAGTACTAAAATAAATTGTATTATAACACCAAAAAAAAAAAGCCAAATCATAATATTTCTACAGTAACTGACACGAGTTTAACATCAATGCAAGTAGATTAGATTCCTATGGGACATGATGTGCATTTTGACGTTCATTTTTATTCAACACTGGAACATTACTATTTCTTCAGTTTATGCACATCAGAGGATATATAAATATTTCATCCACAATTTAGCAAATTTATACGCATTTGTTTAACTTCAAATCACTTCCTGCTTCAGAACCCATGTATTCATCCATGTTTCTTGACTGCTCTTTTCATGAGACTTCTTTCCAAACACATTATTTTCGATTTCCTTTATCATATTTGAAGCAAAACACCCGTCATGATAAACCATAACCCTAATATTACCTTTAAATGTATAAGTGGTTGGAAAGAATGATTGTATATCAATATAAGATTTCTTACTTAGTTACAGATATCAATTCAATCCATTATTTAAAGTGGAACCAGTTATATTATTTATTCACAGTATGGTCTATTCATGTATTATCTCTATATTCATAGACACAGGGTACACCTCTTTGTACCCCCAATACTAATTTATACGTCTTCAAAATATTGCTCCCAGAAATGGTGGAACAAATACATGTAACCTGATCTACATATACATTTTATCACAGTAATATTCTGAACAGAAAAAGCAAAGTTCTCACTTATGATTGTACCATACCTAAATGGAAAGTGATCCTGGATTACTAAAAACATCCATGTCCAGGTTGCCTAATGATCTCAAATGAAAATCCTATTGGTGACTACATATTTGTTTCTTCCAAAGATTATATATTCAAACTCAACCCTTTGAATACGTCTAAAGCTGTCACTCACTTTACACTTTGAATGATTTTGTAATGTGTCTATTGATATCTGCTTTCCTACATATTTTCCCCAGTTCATCATTGTGACTGAATCTTCACATGTGCTATCACTAACATTCACTCTCTAACCGAAACCCTATTGCTAAAAAACTTTGGTCCAAATCCTATATTCACTCTTCTTCCTAAACCTACCTACTGTCTTCCTAATCCTATCGACTATCCCTTTTTGACTGGATGTTCTCTTCTACATTCAATCATCCAAGGTACAAGGTCCTATGCCATTGTATATCGATTTATCTGAGACATCTGTGCAGAACGTAATTCAATGCTAAGTATCCCAATCAAGAACCCAATGACCTTCTGGGCTTCAAATCTTACTTAGATTTCTCTTTTCGTTCATATATTTCACCTCTATATTCTTATAAATATCACAGGTTCCCAATACCATTGTTCATCGAGCAGAATGGTTCCTAATCAAAATTGAAAATGTTATTAACACTAACCATACACTGTTCCCTCAATCTAACTTTACAGAAAAGCAATGACAGTGTTGGTCTTACAATACAGGAATGTATGGGATCTTCCACCTGATGAGAACCTCAAAGGTATGTGCAGAAATGATTCCTGGAGAAGATGTAGGCAGCTATGAAGGACCTGAGAGAGCAAAAGTCATCTTCCATGGAAAACAACCTGGTAGGATGAAGTTTGGTGTCTGAATCAGCCTCTGTCTTCTTAATGTAGAGGAGACGGACCAAACCAGGCCTTTTGGAGAGCTGTTCCTGAGAGCCTATGGATTATATCCCATTCTAACTTATGAAAGGGTCACAGGAAGTAGGGGCAGCCTCCATCTAAAGGGACCATAAGAAGCAACTGCTAAAACAAAGTGGTTGCCAAGGCAGTGACCTCATTCAGTTCCTGAAGGAAGTGACCTCACCTCACTTCCTTGGTGTTGGAACTCTCTGAACTTGGGATCCAGGAAGCCAGGCACCCCGAGCCAGTCCCAGTCCCAGTCCCAGTTGTCTCACTTGTTTGGATTTACCAAGGAGAGGGTCAGTCTTTCTTGGTACCTACTGATTTGAAGATGTCCAAATGCCAGAAGAGCTCTGAAGAGGGGCCTTTCCTGAGAAAGAAGGTAGTGGCTCACCACTGGTTCCTGTCAACTTCACAGAGTTGACCAAGGAGACCAGATCTGAGACAAGACAGGCCATTTCGGAGGAACATAGTATGGCCCAGCAGTCAGAGAACACTCCGAATAGTCACAGACCTACTTGGGGGAAGGAGGTGCCTTTGTGGGTGTGGTTGTGGGTTTGTGATTTGGTCTCATGTTCTGAGAATAAGTTTTTTCAGATATCAGCTCCGGAGCCCAGGAATTAATTCTCATTGGGGCTAAGGTTCCCCACCAGTGAGATTTGAAATTGGCGCTGGCTGCAGAGTTAACAAGGGCAGGGACTTTTAACGCCACTGCAGAAAAGAAGAAGGTACGAAGAAGAAGTCCTTAGGTGCCATGTTGGGGTTTTTCTCTGGGTTATGGCTGCCATTTATACTTTTCCTAACATTCCTCCCTTTTTGTTTTCTTAGAAAGTGGGGCATTGTTTGTCATTTCTGGCTGCTGCCTGCTGTGTGGGGGTGCTGTGGGGCCTAGAAAGGGAAGTGGACAAATGCTCGGGGGCCAGGTCTGGGGATATCATGGCAGCCAGAAATAAAAGCCAGTGGTATAAATAGCTACTTCAGTAGGGGTAAAGTCTATGAAAGTTCCCTGATGCCACAAGTTGTCGATGGCATGAAACCAGTCCTGGATGGAGGAGATTGTTGGTATCAGCTACTGGTCCTGTAACAGAGACTCTAGGAAATACTGGAAGCGTTGCCTGGTCATGGCGTCACCAGCACTTGAAGAAGATCAGAGCGAATAAAAACAGAATGAAGATAAAAATTAAAGCAAAGGTCAATTTTTGGCAGAAGTTCCATGTTGGGGGACTGACATAGAAGAGGCCAAGGGCCATGAGGAAGCTTAGAAGGTCATAAAGACTCATGAATCCAGGATGGCAGCTTGAGAGGTTCTCCAAGCTCGTTGCCTCCTGCTGTCTGATGTACGTTGCATTCCATCGTGCCTGGTAGTGAGCTTCATCACTGAGTGAACTGTTCTCTTGGAGATGTTAGGGGTTCATCGGTCATCAGAGGATGGTAGTGCCTAAGCAAAAGCTGGTTGAAATTTTGATTAGAAATTTTTTGCAGTTGGGTTTGAAGGAACTTCATTATGCATGGCAAGAGAGCAAAAAAAGGGAGCATCCCAATAAGGGGCCCCAAGATAGGTAGTAAGTACATGGCAAGATAGGATTGGAAGAACCCTGTTATGGGATTGGAGGAGCTAGGTTTGAGCAATTTGGTCAATAATTTCTGCAATTTAACAACATTTTTTTCTATCAGCCCAGATTCATTAACATAAGAGCAACATTCCTCTCTGAGGAATAGGCATGTACCCACTTTTTCTGCAGTGAGAAGATCAATTGCCCTTTGGTTCTGTAAAGCCACTTGTGCCAATGAAGTAACCTGGCGCTGCAAGGAGCCCAGAGACTCAGCAGTGGTATCGAGTGCTTCCTGCAGTTTTTGTTGCAGGTCTTTGAATGCCCATAGAGCATGACCTATAGCTCCACCAGAGAATCCGAGACCCGCCACTGAGGTTGTTAAAGTGAGGCCTACCAGAACCGGCAGAAAGACTGCCCTACGGGTTCAGGAAGGTAGGGCCAACTGTCGGAATTCGGTGGGAGTATACAAAGACAGCTGAGGAACTACAGTAACCAAGAAACAGGTGCCAGAGACATTGATCGTTGAGGTACTTAAAGACCCATTACACCAGAGGAAATGTCCAGGTTGCATAAATGCAGGGCTCGATTGGGTGCTTAAGCTCAAGGAACAAATGGGTAAAGGATTCATTATTGGCAGGTGGAAACAGATGAAAGCAAATAAAGTATTGGTGAAATAACTTTCCCACAGTGGGATACGTGTCACATGTAGGGGTTGTCCTTTCTTAGAGAAATTGTAGGTTTTTGCTGAAATATTTCCTGCCGCTAATGGGACTAAGTGAAGCACAGAGAAAGCACTGAGAAGGAGGCACAAAAAGAGGGGTGGAGTTTAATAATCGAAGAGATTGGTGTAACAAATTGAGCCATGTGTCAGGGGGACCTGAGGGGGTTGAAGGGTCTGAATCCTTTGTGGATGAGCTATGGATAAGATCTAAAAGTTTTGATTCTGACTCCTTAATGTGTTCAACTACCTGGATGGTTGCCTTAGGTGGCATAATCAGGGTGCGGCCAACTGTCATCCACCCTGTGGGTCTGGCTGAGGTTGTCCGAGCATAGACAGCAAACTCAACATAGTCCCAAAGTTTGGCCTTGGGGTCAGGTATATCTAAAGTATACCATCCATTGTTATCAGATAAAGAGACTTTATCCCACTTTAGGTAACTAGAAGTCCACACTTTAGGGTAACAAAGTGAGTGGTAAGAATAGCTACCATGTTCATCATGGAACCTGCATGACCAATAGGGGCACCCATTATATATCTCAGGCCACCAATGACAATAGTCTTTTGTTTGATCTAAAAGGAAGCAAATGAAAAGCCAGTTCCAGCTACCAGGGACGAAGGTCCTTGAAGGTGACAATTTTAGGGAAATAGAGGTGCAGTTGTGGATGAAGCAAGTAGTTGCATCCACTGCACGGACCTTCTACATGCCATGTTCTGAGTATCGTTCCTGAAGAGTGAATAAATACATGGTAGGAGAGGAGGGTAAAGACCAGTCCCGATAGGGCACAGAAAATAAGCAGAGCACAAAAAACAAGCAGTTACAGAAGATTAGGGTGTTGAGAGAGCCCATTGTGACTTTTTTAAGAGGAATTGGGCTGCATGGAACACCGTGTGAGCCGCAACTTAAATGGGTGAGATGAGTGTGGAGAGCAGGAGTTAATGGGAGGTTCAGGAGGTGATTCTTGGAGTTCCTCTGGGTTGGTCCTGTCGTCAGCAGGTGGGGCCTCCTGGTGATATGGCTTCAACCTAGAAATGTGAATCCAGGGAGTTAGATGGTTGTCTGGTAAGGAGAGTTTGGCGGCAGTGGGGGTACAGAGAATGACAGGATAGGGGCCTTCCCATTTTGGGGCAAGAGTCCCTTTCTCCTCTGGGGTATTATAATATACTAGACTCCCAGGTGTTAAGGGAGAAGTGTTTGGAGAGGACACTGGGTCCGGATGAAGCCAGTCCTGATATTTCCAGAGTTCCGAGCGGAGATGATACAAAAGAGGCAAAGACAAATCTCGGGTGAGAGGTCCTTGTGAAATGACCAACCCAGGGGGTATAAGAGGTCTTCCATATATTATCTCAAAGGGAGACAGTAAAGATGGTTTTTAGTGAGAGCTCTGATTCGAAGCAAATCCAAGGGAAGGAGTTTGACCCAGTCTAAGTTTAATTCCATTGTCATTTTGGTAAGGACTTCCTTTAGAGTACAATTTACCCTTTCCACTTTCCCTGAAGCTTGTGGATAATATGGACAGTGGAAATGCCACTTGAAGGAGAGGGCTTGAGAGACCTTTTGTGTGATTCTAGAAATAAACTCAGGGCCATTGTCATATTGTAGAGAAGTGGGCATACCAAACCTGGGGATGATGTCTGTCAGTAAGATTAAAGCTACAGTGGAAGCCGTTTTATTGGAAGTGGGAAATGCCTCAATCCAACCAGAGAAAGTGTCCACAAAGACAAGGAGGTATTTAGTGCGCCATACTGTGAGCATGTTGGTGAAGTCTACCTGCCAGTCAGCAGTGGGAATGTGTCCCCGGGCTTGGTGGGAAGGAAAAGGTTTGGGCCTTAAAGGAGTATAAGTGTTGGTCCACTGACAGATCTGACAATTAGAGGCTATATTCTGTAGCATGGCTTTGTCAGAGAGGGTGAGCGAGAAGAAGCTCTGTAAAAAGAGGGTCAAAGACTGAGAATTGGAAAGGAATAGAGTATGAAGGAACTTGAAGAGATCCTTGTTCTTACTGGAAGAAGTAGGGGCTTCAGATGAGCTGTCTAAAGTGGCCATTATATGTCCCCCAGGGGGTCCATCATTGGAAGTGGTAGCAGCCATTTGTTCCGCCTGGTCAGCTTTGGCATTGCCCTCAGTGATAAGAGAGACGTCCTTCTAATTAGACCTACAATGGACAACTCCCACCTGGGTGGGTAAGTGGGAGGCCTTTATCAGATTGGTTATAAGAGCCGAATTAGTGATCACATTACCTTTGGTGGTAAGTAGGCCTCGCTCCTTTCATATTGCAGCATGGGATAAGATATGGAAGACATATTTTGAATCAGTATAAAGGGTTAGGGATTTTCCTTGTGCTAGAAGGCAGGCACGAGTGGCTACTATAAGTTCAGACTGCTGGTTGGTAGTTCCTGAAGGCAGAGCTTTGGCCTCTATAATCTCAGTGGCTGAAACTACAGTGTATCCAAAGTAATGAGTGCAATTCTGCCTAAAGGAACTGCCATCAGTAAACCAGATAAGGTCAGGCTTGGCTAGTAGTCTCTCAGAAATGGAAGAATGACAGGGGAGGAAATCATCTAAGGTTTCCAACCAATTATGAGTTGGTGTGTTAGACGTGGGAGTCATTGAGAGCAGTGAGGCAGGGTTCTGTGCAGAGCAGAGGAGGAAAGTAATGTTAGGGTTTTCCAGAAAGGAAGTGAGGAGTGACAGAACTCTGGATGGAGGAAGGGTTTGAAAGCCCTTATAAGCTAAAAGATCCTTCAAGTGATGTGGGGAGTGGATAGTTAAAGGGGCCCCAAAAGTAAGCTTAGAGGCTTCTTTGTGTAAAATTTGTCCAGCAGCCAGAGCTCTTAAGCAAGGGGCCCACTCACGGATGGTAGGGTCAATTTGCTTGGACAAATATGCCACAGGTGCAAATGTAGGCCCATAGTTTTGACCTAAGACCCCAAGTTCTTGCCTCCCTTTTTCATGGACATATACATGAAATGGTCTTGAAAGATCAGGAAGGTGAAGGGCAAGTGCCTTTAAGACAAGTTGCTGAAGCCTGCGCAAGTGGTAGTTTGGGGAGGAGGCAAGAGATTCACTAGGGGGTCCCTTTGCTAGTTCATACAGGATTTGTATAGAAGAGAATAATTTGGGATCCAGGCCCTAAAATAACCTGCTAGTCCTAGGAATAATAGTATTTTGGCTTTTGTATGGGGCACTGGAAGATCAGAGAGGAGTTGCCTCCTATCCAGTGTTATTTCCTTTTTTCTGGGTGTAAGGCAAAAACCAAGAAAGGTGACAGAAGACTGGGAAACCTGGGCCTTGTGGGGAGACTTCCTATTTCCCTTGTCTGCTAGGAAATTAAGAAGCTGTGCAGTGTGGGATTGAGAGTGTTCCCAGAGGGACTACATAGAAGAAGATCATCGACATATTGAAGGAGAGTAGAGTCAGGACAGGTCGGGTGAAAGGATGTGAGGTCCTGGGCAAGAACTTGGCCAAAGAGATGGGTGCTATCCCTGAATCCCTGTGGGAGGACAGTCCAGGTAAGCTGATGAGAATGGCGGGTGTGAGAGTCAGTGCAAGTAAAAGCAAAGATATCCTGAGATTCTGAGAACAAGGGAATAGAAAAGAATGCATGTTTCAAATTTAGAACCAAGAAGTGGGTAGTAGTGGCAGGGATCTGAGAGAGGAGGGTGTAAGGGTTGGACACTAGCGGGTGGATGGGGACCACAGAGGAGTAGACAAGGGGAAGGTCTAGAACCAGCCTGTAGGACACGTTAGGTTTCTTAACTGCCAGAATGGGGGTGTTGAAAAGAGAGTGTGTAGGCCTAAGATACCCCTTTAATTATAAATCCTGGATGATGGCTTCTAATCCGAGGAAGGCTGTGGTTGTGAGTGGATATCATGGTTGACTAATATATCTTGAAGGCTCCAGTAAGACAATATGAATAGGACTGCATTTAGCCATAAAGGGTGTAGTTGTGTCCCAAAACTCAGGGTTAACTGGTTTAGATAGTCGTGGGAGAGTGCATGGAGGAGGTGTATCTGCCCCTAGGAACATCATGAGGAAATGAGAGGTAGGAGAGGTGTGGGGTGATATGTGAATGGTGACTTTTAATAGTGAGAGTATGTCCCTTTCCAGAAGGGGAATGGGGCAATGGCTCATAACGAGAAAGGAGTGAGTGAAGGACAAAAGGGATTTTGAGGGAAAATATGTTTACCTCCTACCACGACAATAGGAGTTTTTGAGGGTGTGGTAGAACCCCAATACTCCCTCAAGACCGAAAAAGTGGCACCAGTATCCAAAAGGAAGGTAATGAAGCGTCCATCCACCAGGAAGGTGACCCTAGGTTCTTGATTCTTGATGGTAATAATCTGGAGGGAAGGCCCAGGGCTCCATCATTCCTCCTCTGCCAAGCCCAGGAGAGGCTGGGGTTGCCGGGTGGCTGACCAACCTCCCTTCCGGGTTGTTGGGCAGTCTTCCCCCCAGTGTCTCCTTTGATGGCATGTTGGGCAGGGGTTGTAGGGTGTTCTCGGCGAAGGACAATCCTTACCACATTTGAAGCAAGCTCCAGGGGGTGTCACATTGGGACGGCGTGGTGATGGCCTTCTCTGAATGACCTGGGCCAACATTTGGAATTTGGCATTTTCAGCTCTCTTCCTATGACATTCACTTTCATCCTCTCTACCATGAAAAACCTTTAAAGAGACAGCGAGGATTTCGGTCTGAGGAGTAGCAGGGCCCTGTTCAAGCTTTTTAAGCTTGGCTTTAATGTCAGAGTATTTTTGGGCCAGAACATATGTCATTAAGAGATGACGGCCATCAGGGGTTTCTGGGTCGAGTTATGTGCAGTGTTGAAGGGCCTTGGTTAGTCTATCCAGGAATTCTGAAGGTGTTTCCTCCTTCCTTTGAATGACCTCCTGCACCTTTTTAAAGTTAACAGCATTGTGGGTCGCCTTTTTCAGGCCCGCCAAGAGGCAGGATGTAAAAAGGTCATGAGTCTGTAAGCCTTCAGGGGTGTTGTAATCCCATAGGGTTCCTGCTCTGGGACAGCATGAGAGCCCGTGGGGTGGTCAGGATTGGTCCTATGATTTTCATCAGCATGGGCTTGGGCTAGCTCCCAGACCCATTGCCTTTCCTCGGGGAGAAGTGTATTGGCCAAGAGCATGTATATGGCATGATGAGTGAGGCTATATGCTTGCAGGACCCATTGAAACTCCCGAATGTAAGTGGTGGGTTTAGTGGTGATTGAGCCTAACTTGCTCTCTAGCTGAGTAATGTCTGACCTGGAGAAGGGCACGTGGACTCTGATGACACCCTCGGGACCAGCTACCTCACGAAGGGGTGCGATTGTCTTAGGGGTGGGAAGGAGTCCTTTAGACCTGGTAAAAGGAGGACTGAGAGAGGCAGGCGGAGGACAGGAAGGAGAGGGAGGGGAAGGGAGTGTCTCTTTGGAAGAGGAGGAAGTGGAGCAGGCAGAAGAGGACGGAGGGGAGGGGGATAAAATGGAAGGCTGAGGATCCATGGAATCAGGCAGAGGATGAGGAGGGTATTGCAGAAGAGAAGGGGCAGATGGGGCTGGGGAGAAGGTGGGGGTTCATCTGCTGGGTTGAATGAGGAAGAATCTGTGAAGTCAGAAGTAGAAGTAGGGAAAGAGAGGGGATTGCAAGCAAGGAGGACCTGACGGGGAGGGCAGGAGGAGCAGAGACAAGGTGCTGTGTGGGAAGGCTAATACCTTCAATGCAGGGAATCTCCCTCCACTTTTCCAGACGCTGGCAGTAGTTAAAAAGGTCCCAGGGGAGGTTTGGATCTAAGGAGCCTTCTGGAGGCCAATGATTGCCATTATCCAGTGGATATGGAGGCCAATCTTGGGTACAGAATTTAATTAAAAGTTTGGGCTTGATGTCTGGTGTGAGGGAGAGTGTGGCCAGATTTTTTATTAAACATTTGAGAGGTGAGGCTTCAGGTACAGATGAAGAGGTGCCCATTGTCACAGGGAGAGATGGAAGAGAGAGAGAGAGAGAGAGAGAGAGAGAGAGAGAGAGAGAGAGAGAGAGAGAATAAGAGTAAGCGAGAGAGACAAAGAGAAAACCCGAGCTGGAACGGCTTCCAGGAAATTCAGGGCGAATGGGGGTCACGTGGGTGTCCCCAAAATGACCAGCTGTCGCGAGGAAATACAGAGGGTACTACCTGGTCGTCACCAGTGAAGTGCGATCTGGAAGACCCAATGGGTTTGGAGCCATGGGCAACCTGACGTCAGGAAAGTTTTCGAACGCAGCTGAAGAAGTCAGTAATGAAAACAGAACTCCAGCTCCAGCAGAATGCAGTTCTAGGACGGGAGTTCAGTTTTCCCTGAGCAGAGAGGCAGCTTCAGCCAGACACAGCAGCCCTGCAGGAAACAGCAAATCTAGCCGGCAGCAGCAGTGGCAGCAAAGGAGGAAAAATCACAGAGCCTCTAGTGTAAACTCAGAACCCTCATGCCCCAAAGGGAAACGGATCACTAGAGGGTCCACTGTGACCAGTAAAGGTCTTGATGGGAGGAATTCCCTCTCCCCTACCGGGTGTCTAGAGTGTGCTGGACGATCAGGGTCACAAAACTAGCGGTAGCCCGAAGGAAGTTGGCGAGCCGGGGTCAGGGGAAGCTTACATACATCAGATCAGTGGTGAGTGCAGGAAGCTGGCGTCTGAAAAGAGCGGACCAGGACGGAGTGGCTGGGCGGAACGGGGGACGGGGCTCTTGTTGGAAAGAGCTCACCCGTATCCTCAAACGGGGCACCAAAATGAAAGAACTCCCCACTCAAAGTCACTTCGCCGGGAGAATTCCAATTTTATTGCAAAAAGCTGTGTGCTTATATAGAACTAAGGAGGAGATGAAAGGACTTAGATAAATGGCAGGCAACCCGTTTATTGGCAAGTTCTTTCAGATATCAGCTCCGGAGCCCAGGAGTTAGTTCTCATTGGGGCTAAGGTTCCCCTCCAGCGAGATTTGAAATTGGCACCAGTGGGAGAGTTCACCCGGCGGGAACTTTTCGCGCCACTTCAGAAAAGAAGAAGGTAGGAAGAAGAAGTCCTTAGGCGCCATGTTGGGGTTTTTCTCTGGGGTATGGCTGCCGTTTATACTTTTTCCAACAATGAGTATACCAGACAGTGCCTTGATTGACTGGTTTTCATTAAAATGGTGTTTAACAGAGATGCCAGAAAGTTGGATCCTGCTGAGTAGTGGGCCTAGAGCAATGGTGGGCAGGTGTGTGATAAAACATCTGTGGTGGGGCCATGTGGATCTGCCATTGGCTTCCAAATGGCTTGTCACTGACATGGTCAAACCAGCAGACCCTTATATGTAAAGGCATCTTGTTATATGGAGAGGATTCAGGACGCTGTTCAAAATCAGGTTGCTATAGTCAAGGGGGCAAGCTATGTGGGATAGAAGCCTGGTTCTTGTATTCTCCAGCAGACCCTGACTCACCACACGTGACAGAACTCCCTCCCGTACTGGGTTCCATTTAAACTCCTTGTATTTCGTGAAGCAAGTACCAAACTTCCAGTGCAGCAGCAAAAAACACCACGAAAATAGAGGATGACCATATGGCTTCACAGTCCACATGGGGAGACATTTAGCCCCCAGGGGCCACAGTTTACCTACAAAGGGAGAATTCAGCAATGCTGCCTCATGTTCATTGGGAAAAAAAGAAACAATGTCCACCAGGTCACATAGATGCAGACCCAGCTTTTATGGTCTCACTATAAAGAAAGCTAAAGCTCCTGACAACAACATATATTTCAAGTGCCCAACCTCACAGAGAGTTTCCCAAGAAGTCTCTAGGCCAGCAGAATTCCATTTTTGTGGAGTGTTTACCCTGTTCCTTACTTTTGAAAACTCCTCTACCACTTCCAAGATTGTGAACTCCTGATTGTTTTCCATTCCAGATATGTATTCACGGAATTTCTAACTCTTTTCCTCTAATTGTTTCTTACTTGGGGCGAAGGTATTGTCAAGACATTGTTCTGGATAAGAGTGGGAAGATTTTTGTGTAGCACATATTTACATACACATTGGATACATTTTGCAATTTTTCATTCGAAATACTGAAACTCTGACACTAACCCATACCCTACTAGACTCTGACTACTAATACTAATATGATGGAGAAAAATAACCCAAACAGAATAGAAATACAAGCAGTTCAGAGGAGGCATGGTGAATAGTTGGTCTTGCCTTTTCCATGATATAGGGTAGGAGTTATAAATCTTGTCAATTTTTTTCTTGAAATTGTTCTCCATGTGTTTTTAAAGTTAACACACATGTGAATTCCTGTCTCCCATTTTCTGTAGCCAATTCAGCACATGTATTTTTATATGCACATACAAAATCCTACCTGGAATACATGTACATTTTTGTGAGGTGGCTAACTTGGCAGATACAAAGTATGAGAAGAAATCACTCCTCCTAAATGCTTTTGGAACTGAAAATTCAAACTATGAGTGAGCTTTTTAGTTGAGCAACATTATACATAAATCCATGTTCAGTAAAATTAATATTTTTGGATCTGTGGATGATATATATTTCATGATGAATTTTGATTGGCATATATTTTTTACTTTCCAATGTATTTGTGTGTGTGTATATATATATACACTCTAGATTTTTCAAAATATGAAATACATGTGTCTTATTATACACTCCCTAAATTCACTAATGTTCATGTATGTGGTTTTATAATCAACTTTTCATAAGATTATTTTCAGAAACATTCATCCACCTGAAATACATATTTGTTTTCTAGTACTGAAAACATACTTCAGTGAATGGTGCAAACAAATCCTTATATTTCTACAGTAACTGACCCACTTTAACATCAATGCTACTAGATTCCTATGGGACATGATGTGTATTTTGACGTTCAATTTTATTCAACACTGGTACATTTCTATTTCTTCAGTTTTTGTACATCATAAAATGTACATTTCATCCACAAGTTCACAAATTTAAAGACATTTGTAACACATTCAATCACTTCCTGCTTCAGAACACATATATTCCTACTTGTTTTTGACTGCTCATTTCATGAGACTTCTTTCCAAATACATTATTTTCGATTTCCATAATCAATTTTGAAGCAAAACTCACACAGAATTTATGATAAACTACAACCCTAATATTACCATTAGATGTATAACTGGTTGGAATGAATGTATGTATATCAATATAAGATTTGCTATGTATTTTGAGATATAAATTTATTCCAATTTGTAAAGTTGGAACAAGTTATATTATTTATTCACAGTATGGTCTATTCAATCATTCTCTCTATATTCATACACACATGGTACACCTATTTGTGCCCCCAATACTAATTTATACCTCTTCAAAATATTGCTCCCAGAAATGGTGCAAGAAATACTCATGTCACCTGATCTACATATACATTTTATCACAGTAATATTCTGGCAAGAAAATGCAAAGTCACACTTACGATTGTACCAAAGCCTAAATGGAATATGAGTATGGATTATAAAAATCACCCGTGTCCAGGTTGGCTAATGCTCTCAAATGTCAATCCTATTGGTGACTACATATGTGTTTCTTCCTAAGATTATATATTCAACTTCAAGCCTGCTGAAAATGTCTAATCCAATCAATCACTTTATCATTTGCCTGATTTCCTATGTCTCTATTGATATCTGCTTTCCTACATATTTTCCCCAATTCATCATTGTGACCAACTCTTCACATGTGCTGACATTTACATTTTCTCTCTACCTGAAACCCTATTGCTAAAGAACTTTTTTTTCAAATCCTATACTCACTCTTTTTTTCTAATTCTACCAACTATCTTCCTAATCCTACCAACTATCCTTTTTAGACTGGATGTTCTCTTCGACATTCAATCATCCAAGTACAAGGTCCTATACCATTGTGTATAGATTTATCTGAGACACATGTGCAGAACATAATTCAAAGCTAAGTATCCCAATCAAGGATCCAATGCCCTTCTGGGCTGCAAATCTTACCTAGATTTCTGTTTTCATACATATATTTCACCTCTATATATACTTACAAATATCGCAGGTTCCCAATACCATTATTCATCCAGCAGAATGATTCCTAACCCAAATCAAACATGTTATTAACCCTAACCATACTCTTTGCCCTCCATCTAACTTTACAGAAGAGCAGGGACAGAGTTGGTCTTACAATACAGGAACATAAGAGACCTTCCACCTGCTGAGAACCTCAAAGGTCCATGCAGAAATGAACCATGGGGAAGATAGAGGAAGCTATGAAGGACCTGAGAGAGCAAAAGTCATCTTCCACGACAAACAACCTGGTCAGGATGAATGGGTGTGTCTGAAGCAATCTCTCTCTTCTTAATGTAGAGAAGATGGACCAAACCAGGCCTGTGTGGAGAGCTGCTTCCGGGTGCTATGTTTGATATACCATTCTAACTTGTGAAAGTGTCACAGGAAGTAGGGGCAGCCTCCATCTATTGGGACACTTGGAAGCAAATGTTAGGAAAAAGTAATTGCCTAGGCAGTGACCTCATTCAGTTCCAGAAGTAAGTGACCTACATCACTTTCTTGGTGATGGAACTCTCTGAACTTGGGATCCGAAAAGCCAGGCACCCAGAGGCAGTCCCAGTCCCAGTCCCAGTGGTCTCACATGATTGGATTTACCAAGGACAGAGTCAGTCTTTCTTGGTAACTACTGATGTGAAGATGGCCAAATGCCAAGAGAGCTCTGAAGAGGGGCCTTTCCTGAGAAAGCAGGTAGTGGCTCACCACTGGCACCTGACAACTTCACATTGTTGGCAAGGAGACCAGATCTGAGATAGGATAGCTCATTTTGGGGGAACATAGTATGGCCCATCAGTCAGAGGACACTCCGGATAGTTACAGACCTACTTGGGGGAAGGCAGTGACTTTGTGGGTGTGCGTGTGAGTCTGTGGTTTTTTCTCATGATCTGGGAATAGGTAGGAAAGTCGCTTTGTTTGGTTTGGATTGGATCGTTTCTAGTAAGTCTTTTGATAAGGTGAGTGTTTTTATGTCTGTTTATCCCACTGTGTCTGTGGTTGTAGATATTAGAAAAAAGAATGCATCAATGGATGTTTCCTGTCTTGTAGAAAGCTTCACAGCATTCATCCTGCCCAATTTATATATGGACTGTGGCTTGCCTTATAGATGGGCAACAACTACTATCTTCCTAAGTTCCTGTTTTCTTCTTGAATTCGGGCCACTCTCCAGAATAGGCTCATGGTTTGGTGTCCACAATATGTACCACCTCCAGGCTCTGTGACATGGCCACGTACTGGATAGCTGAAGGGAATGGGATCATCTCAGAAAACTCAGATATCATTCGAGAAACCCTGCTTTGGGCCATTTGCTTACCTATTGTTCTGTTGCCCTGAATGTCAGAAACGTCTTTGTCTCAGTCCACCCCTTTGTGAAGCCTGAAAAAATGGTTTTCAATGGAAATTAATGGGCATCACCTGTAGCTCTTTGCTTAATTGCTTTGGAAAGGGATGTGTCTGCATCAGACTCGTGGCAATGTGTGAGGCTGTTGCATAGATTCTCAGAACCTGATGGATCTAAAGAAAGATTACATGTGTGCTTCCAAAACCAAAATGGCCAAAAAAGCAGTCATTGTGGACGAAGTCTCTCGCCTTCCTCTGTAAGGTTCCTGACCTCCATCAATTGAAAATAGGGATCCTTTGTGTCAAATGAGTTCTTCAAACCCTGCAGAAGATAGCCCATAGGTGCTTGGGTTTTCTCATGATTCCAATTCACATAAAGAATATACACCCGAGAGTCAGGAGGCCTCAAATTCGGGAAGCAGAGCAGTATTTATGGCAGGCCTATTTGATCACTCCTGGTTCTCAGGAAGGGTGTCCAGGCAACCCTGACTTTAGGCAAATGAGGGGCAAGGGAGGTTATTTTGTACACTGTCTTGGACTGATCCCCTCATGGAAACCTCGAACCACAGGTTATGATGAGTGTCTATATGGAAGAAGATGAGGGCCTTGTGGGAGTGCTTTGGTTTTAATTGTGGTCATTTGTGTGGCGGTTGGAAGTGATGACTGGGTCTACCTGGGCTTGAACTCTGGTGTGATTCCCCTTAAAGTCTGAGTTCTGGAACTGATCTCAGAGAAATATTGCCATGAACTGTGTTCAGATTTTAGGAGGCCACGCATGGGATTCGCCCTTGGAAACTGAGATCAAGGACAGGGTGGCTTTCCACAGAGCCTTGGAATCTCAGCTAGGATATCACATGATTTTATTCTGAAAGATTTGGCAGCCATAGTTGAGAATCAGAACACCCTTGGACGTCACATTGAAGACCTCAATGGGCCTGGCTTCATGCGACCTTTTGAAGACTCTATGGGAAGACTTGCCTGTGAGAGTTCTCCAGAGCTTTCATTGAAATGAGCTTCCTCACCATTTAATGGTTCCTGAATGAACTGAAACCCACAGTGTCTCCAACTTCATCCATGAAAAATGGCTAGATAAATACAATAAAATTTTTGAAATTCCAATAATCAGGTGGCACTAGAGAACTTTTGGATGTCTTGTTGCTGATCATTAGTGTACAAGAGAATGCCATGATTGACCGAGTTTCATGAAAATGGTGTGAACAAAGATGCCAGTAAGTTGGAGCCTGCTGAGTAGTGGGCCTATTGCAGTGGTGGGCAGGTGTGTGATAATACATCTGTGGTGTGGCCATGAGGATTTGCCATTGCCTTCCAAATGGCTTGTGACTGACATTGTGCATCCAGCAGAACCTTCTATGTAAAGGCATCTTGTTACATGGAGAGGTTCCAGGGCAAAGTTCAGAGTCAGATTTCTATGTACAAGGGGGCAAGCTCTGTGAGATATAACCTGGTTGTTGCATTCTCCTGCAGACCCTGACCCACCACAAGTGACAGAACTCCCTCCAAAACTGGGTCCCAGTTGAACGCTTTGTATTTCATGAAGCAAATACCAAACTCCCAGTGCAGCAGCACGAAACACCACGAAAAGTGGAGGATGAAAAAATGGCTTCACAGTCCACACGGGGAGACACTTAGCACCCAGTGGCCACAGTTTACCTACAAAGAGAAAATTCAGCACTGCTGCCTTATGTTCATTAGAATACAAGAAACCATGTCCTCCAGGTCACATAGATTCAAACCCATCTTTGATGGTCTCACTAGAAAGGAAGCTAAAGCTCCTTACAACAACATATATTTCAAGTGCCCAACCTCAGAGGAAGTTCCTCAAGAAGTCTTTAGGCCGTCAGAGCTCCATGTTTTTGGAGTGTTAATTGTTAGACCACGACACAAGAAAAGACCACTGACTCTAATTAAAATCATATTAAATTAATCTTATTATTTCTACCTTTCATGCTGCCTCCCCTCCCAAAACAGCCGGAACAAGACAGCAACCCCAGCTTTCCTACAGCCCAGCTTTATAGCCCAGAAAGTTACACAAAAGGGGTGTTACAGATAACAGAACTCTGACAAGCATCACACTAATGGTAGTTTAGTTTTTTTTTTGCTGTCCCTACATCAGAATTCAGAGGACCATTAGAGCCTCAGAGAGGGATGTTGTCTGGCCAGAGAAGGCAAATATTTATGATGTGTCACTAAAGTTTCAGAGAGGGCTGCTATCTGGTCAGAGAGCCGGGCATGCGTGAGTTCAAGGCACGGGCAGGCATTTCAAGCAGGTTCAGAATTTGCAGTAATTTATGGTAAAGCCAAAATTACCTTTTCATGGCTTTGTGGCAAGATGGCTCTCAATTTTAATAAAAGATCAGGTTGGGTCTATCATTTCCCCCTTTTCTCTGTGTCCCTTTCAAATCTTTAATAGATTAGGGGAAGAGCACTGAGGAAATTTTAATCCCTCAGGTAAGATTCTCCAAATTTTTAGAACTTACCCAAAACCGATCTCCCTGATTTTACCAGACTTAATTAATTACTTATATTGATAGTCTACTTATCTTTCTCTCCATTGTTGTAAGAAGAGTGGCGTCAATCATTATTTCTTCTTCTGACCTGAGACAGGGTGAAGTGAGTGAGCATGGCGTGAGGGACATGAGTTGCCTTTTATAAGTCAGTTGGGGGACATGAGTTGCCTTTTAGAAGTCATTTCGGATTGAAGTCTGGTTGGGGAAGAACAGGTTGTAAAGTCATCTGGGGATGGGTTCTTCTATGAGAGAAACAAAAACCATGAGTACTGAATAAATGTTGCAGCAGCCGGAACATGTTAGTGTATAGAAGTTCCCTCACCAGTCTTTAATATCCCCAGTTATCAGGACTATCAAATTAATATTTAACTTTTAGTGTTACAGTTGTCCTTCCCCATAAGATACAGTTTAACAATGTAATGTCATCTGATCTTGTAAAATCCTTTTTCTAGTATGACCTCTGCGTCTAATAGAGAAACCTTTAATTCTGTTACTCAGGGCTGGATAATCGTACTAGCAAACACCAAGCCTACCTGTGTTGGTTAGGAATATCTGCAGGCCTTAAATTAAAAATTTCTGCCTCTGGCAGCTCTTCTTGATAGTCTCTTTTTATAAGTATCAGGCATTCCTGTCTGAGAATCCTTCTTTGTAGCCTCCAGTCTTACTTATTTTGGGAGGCTAAAATAAAGTGCATACCTTAAAATATTATTATTATTATTATTATTATTATTATTATTATTATTATTATTATTATTTAAAATGCCCAGGAATGGCTGAATTTTCGTCTTAACTGTCTTTCCAAAGTGTTTAAGATGAAGCAGTCAAACGGACTTTTGTTTCTATCTATTGTTAACAGTCAGCTGAGCTTTATGGGAGTCAATTCTGGAAAAATGAGAGCACATTTTCAATTCTGCTAGTGCCATTTGCGCTAGGTGGGTCCAGGTCTTGCTTGACCATTTATCTTCCCTCAGAAGCATCAGGGATATCTCCTTTCTCTGATGACTGTCCTCTTCATAACAAATGCACTGATTGGCTTTCTGTTCTCCAGTGGTCTCATTAATCTCCCTGATCAGGAGGTTATGTGGCTCAGAGTTGCAAAGCTCTTTAGAGAAGTCCCCTGTTCCCTGGATTCAGATTGACTCAGAGGGTAAGAGCCAAATATTGGTTTTCTTGGCCCTTTTCATTTAACTTTAATTTTAAATCCTAATCTTAAACATCCAGCAAATTAATTTTAACAGCCTTATATTAAGAGTACTGGACTTTAATGTCTATAACTTTATAATTATCTTTTTATTAATTGGGATCTGTATTATTCTGTCTGTATTGTAGGTGATGACTTATTATCTTGAATAAACCCATGTTGTGTTCTTAAAGCAACACATTTGTAAAACACTAACAGGGAATCTTTAGATAACTTATAAGAAAATTTCAACTAAAATTAACAAAAGTAAAAATACTTAGTTCGTGTAATAGCTACCCTAAATTTTTTGGCTGAGTATTACATTATATCCCCTGTTTGAGATCCTAGGAATCTTGACATTTTTTATGTTTTTAACATAACTTTAAAGAAATATTATCTGACGTACTTGTTTCATAGTCATTCTCACATATAGTAAGATGGGACACACAGCCTTATCTCAGGTAAGGCAGGGCTCTTTATAAAACTTAAGCATTTTAGTTCTAAAGCTGATCTTTATTTTTTTTTTTTGTTTGGGGGTCTGGGAAGATCTACTCCTTAAGAAACTAATAGTTCATACTCAGGATTGGTTTTTGGTAGGAAAATTATGATAAACATGGATTATTAGAATTACTTTATAATTTGGAAGGGTTTCTAGAAAACAGTATACCAGATCTGTAAGTTTCTATGTGAGGAGCCTCTAGGTCATTGTGGTGTTTGTGAACTTCCATTTTAGTGTACTGTGGCCAAGGTCAAAATGTACAGACAGTGAAGGTGTAACCCATCAACTTCATCTTCAGACACTTGCAAAATAGTTCCCAATTTCAGGTTTGGCTCTATGAGCAAGTGAATGTGCAGGTTGAGGGCTCAATCATTGGTTTTAAGAAGTATATGAACCTCTCATCAGATGATGCAGAAGAAATTGATTTAAAAAAAAGTAAAGAACAGAACTGGGTCACTGTGTACCAAAAGGAGATAATATTACTCTGCTACCAAGTTTCTCTAACTAGAAATGATCAATGAAGTCATGAATTATTGAGAAGGCAGTTTTGTTTTTTTAGGTGTTTTTGTTTAGGAGTATAATCCTAAAGTATTTGTTTATATTTCTTTGATTACCCTTTTGTTATTACCAGATGACAATAATGGTATGGGGTTGTTTTTATTAAAAAGTAAAAATTAAAAGCAACATTGACAAAGTTTACATAAATTGTTTGTGGTCTCATGAACATTAGCTAACACCATATGATATCACATTTAAAACATGAATTAAAGAAAGCCTGAAAGTTTTCAACTTTTACATAGATTAGGCTCTCATTAACTTAAAAATACATTTAAATTGTTCCACAATGTAAAAAGTAACATAAAACTTTACATATCTTATTGATAACAGGTAAATAAATCTCCAATATATTTTTTTACCATACAACTTCAGAACACGAGCTTGATATAATGCTCTTTTAAAGTTTCTACCTTACAGACTTGCATACCTGTAAGATATGAAAACATTAATAGCATCACAATTACATTGATGTTTCTACATTAACCAAGTTTAGCTTTTAAAGAAATGGCAGTACAATGCTCTAAAATAACAGTTCTGATTTAATAAGTTTTTTAATTTTTATGGTTCCTTGCTCTAGAAAAAATAAAACTTAATAAACACAATGTTATGGGTAAACTTATGTTTCAAAAAATTTTTGTCTCATTAACACATGACTGATTTTTAAAACCTTATATAGAGTTTAGTAAAAACTTATACAGACCTTAGTAAATGAATCAGATTTCTAACAAAAGTACTCACGAATGAGTAATCCCATATCAAATTTACTTTACTTATTTATCAAAATATTAGAGAAATGTATTGAACAGTGTAAACCATTTTTATGTTGAAGAAAATGTTCTAGAACCAAGGCACATTAGACGTTTTGTAGATATTAATATTTTATTAGATTTTTGAACACCTAGAAAAATTTGTAAGCTTAAATTTAAAAACATTTATTTTTATCTGTTTATCCGATTTAAATTGAAACATTTAAACCACGTGAACTAAAGATCTTTGGATCCACTTTTTAAAATTTGTTTTTATGAGCACTTTTTTTAATGAGCGCTCCTTATATATGTTAATTTGTGTATCATATATATGATATACGGATATATGTCTATATAGACAGACAACACATAACAAAATTGTGCACACATAATAATAGTAAAGGCCTTGTAGTTTTTCACAGGTTAAATATCTATTGCAATGTTTCAAAAAGTCCACAGTTGGTCAAAGATAGAACTGATCAGAAAAACATTAACCTAGGTCTGTATGCTCAGAATCATGAGCTCAAAAATAATAAAGTATCTAAGGAAAACAATAAGAGTCCTAGAAAAAATGACTGGCCAGTAATTAGTAAATACCATACAATTTACTTTTTTTTTCCATTAGGCATCAAATCAGTCTCCTACTAAGCTTGCAGGCTTTTTTCATTTGCATTTCAACATGAGTCATGGCTGAGGTCTGGAAGGAGCAGGAAAAAAAAATGCTATTCTGAGCAGACACCTCAGGCCTAAGGCATATTAACCATAATTTTCCAGTTGGGGTGTTGAAAATTATGATACAAGTTCAAGATACAATTCACAAAATTTTATGTCTTTACATCTTATTTTGTCAACAGATACCATACTATGGTTTACTATCCTTGTCCAAATTAATGCACTGGTACACACAGTGACATTTTCTCTGGCTACCGAATTCAAAATTGGTTAAAAAAAAAAGTGAATGATTGGGAAGTTACTTGCCACCTTGGAAGTAGAGTTCTTCAGTTTTCCATCCTAAGTATTTAAGTTCTCTGGCATGAATTACCTGAAATCTTAAACTAAACAATGACCTAAACCCGACTTTTAACTGCAAGATTGTGCAATGCTTCAAAAACCCATTCAGATACCAGTTTTTTTATGATAAAACATCATCATTTAGACACACATTCAGCTAAAATCATTCCCAAGAAAAAATTTATAATATCAACACATTATTGCACATGTCTTAAAGGACCAGAAACAAAGACACAAGACAGACAAAAAGGAGGTAGAGACTATGGTTGTCAGACAGAATCCTTTAAACCAGAGCAGATAAGAGAAAAAAATCTACTACACCAGTGGCACCCAGGGGGGGACCAGATGTTTTAACAGAGGGGCAACCTGAAATGTAAAATAAAGTGTCTATATGGTGACTTTACTGAATTTAGTGTCCCCTTTTTCTTTTTCTCTTTTTTAACAAGACAGAGGTGGCATAATACTTACAGTGCACGGAAGGAAGGAGGGTATTCCCTGAATCAACAGAGCTTTGGCAGCTGCTGGGGGTCCCTCAGTCCCTCCTTTTACTTACAGGATTAGCTCCTCTGGTTCAGTTCCATCCCAAGCAAGCTCCATCTCCTAACATTTCAGTAGACAGCTCGCACAAAGTTCTGGGGCGGAGGGGGGGTACCAATATGTAACTTAAAGTTCGGTTCCTGACCTAGAAGCCAATTTATACCAATTAAATAATGAGGAATGGGTTCTGAGAAAAAGAAAAGGGAAGGCTAATTGCTTTGCTAACAAAGGAGAAACACAGGGGACTCTGCCAAATGTTGTGACTCTCTTGATCTGGAGGGACAAGGGGTTTTAAAGGAGTTTCACTTGTTAACCTGGGAGATACTCAGTTCTTAGGTCCACAGCAAGCATTGCCCTCTGCAATGGTTGTGCTCCAGGCAGCCAGCTAGGGGCTTCTATCATCCTGCTAAACAAAGGGGGGTAAAGTTCATCGCAGTTCCTTAAAACACAGTTCAAACGGGTGTCAGGCTTACTCTCTTTATTACCCATTTTCACGTCCAATATCCTTAAGTTTTTACAACCAAAATCACACAACAAAATGAACAAAAGCAAACAAACAAACAAAAAAAAAATAGAACGGAGAACAAAACACACCACACACACACAAAAAGAAAAACAGAAACCCGGCGCCTAAACAGAAAAACAGTGGTACAGTGCAACATCTTGCTAAAGCTCCAGGGTAGGAGCGCGTGCGTGCCCGTCGGCACCTCTCTACACTTCCAGAGGAATTTCCTACAGAACAGAACAGAGGACAGAACGATTCTTGTTACTATCCTGGACAGGAGTATATGTGAGCCTCCCCAGGCCACATCTCTGTCATCAGAAGAGATCTCCCTTAACCGGATATCAGATGTTATAAAGGCGCCACTTACCTATGGAGGCCTCCTCCATCAGGTGCTTGCTAATAGTTTTAGTGCAGAGGTTCACTGCAATGCTCCCGGGACTAAAGGCTCTCTTTCTAATATAGAGAAGATGGACCATACCAGGCCTGAGTGGAGAGCTGTTCCTTGGTGCCTATGGTTGATATACCATCCTAATTTGCAAAAGTGCCACAGAATGTAGGGTCAGCCTCCTTTTCATGGTACTCTTGGAAGCAACTGTTTGGACAAAGTGGTTGCCAAGGCAGTGACCTCATTCAGTTCCTGAAGGATGCGACCTCACCTCACTTCCTTGGTAATGGAACTCTCTGAACTTGGGATCCAGGAAGCCAGGCACACAGAGCCAATCCCAGTCCCAGTCCTAGTGGTCTCACTTGCTTCGATTTAGCAAGGACAGAGTCAGTCTTTCTTGGTACCTACTGATGTGAGGATGGCCAAATGCCAGGAAAACTCTGAAGAGGGGCCTTTTTTGAAAAAGCAGGTAGTGGCTCACAGCTGGCTCCTGACCACTTCACAGAGTTGGACAAGGAGACCAGATCTGAAACAGGACAGGCCATATCGGGGGAACACAGTATGACCCAGTAGTCAGAGGACACTCTGGAGAGTGAGAGACCTACTTGGGGGAAGGAGGTGACTTTGTGGGTGTGGATGTGTGTTTGTGGTTTTGTCTCATGTTCAGAGAATAGGTAGGAAAGTCGGTTTGTTTGGTATGGAGTGAACTGTTTCTAGTAAGTTGTTGGACAAGGTGAGTGTTTCTATGTCTGTGTATCCCACTGTGTCCGTGGTTGTAGACATTAGAAAAGAGAATGCATCAATGGATGTTTCCTGTCTATTAGAAAGCTTCCCAGCATTCATCCTGCCCAATTAATGAATACTCTAGGGCTTGCCTTATCAATGGGCAACACCGGCTATCTTCCTAAGTTCCTGTTTTCTTCCTGAATTCTGGCCACTCTCCAGAATAGACTCATGCTTTTGTGTCCACGATATGTAGCACCTCCAAGCACCGTGACATGGACATGTACTGGATAGCTGAAGGAATTGGCAAGAATCTCAGAAAACTCAGATACCAGTGTGACCAGGATAGTCTCAGTGGAGAAACCCTGCAATTGGCCTTTTTATTACCTATTGTTCTGTTGCCCTGAATGTCAGGAAGGTCTTTGCCTCAGGCCACGCCTTCGAGATTCCTGAAGAAAAGAGTTTTCAAACGGAAATGAATGGGCATCACCTGTGGCTGTTTGCTTAATTCCTTTGGAAAGGGATGTGTCTGAATCTGCCCTTTGGCCCTGTGTGAGCCTAGAGCTTAGATTCTCAGCACCTGATGGATCGTAAGAAAGATCCCATGTGTGGATCCAAATCAAAATGGCCAAAAATCAGTCATTGTGGATGAAGTCTCTCGCATTCCTCCATAAGGTTCTTAACCTCCCTCAAGTGAGAATAGGGATCCAATGGGTCAAATGAGTTATTCAAAGCCCTGCAGATGCTAGCCCATAGGTTCTTGGGTTTTCTTATGAATCCAATTCAAATAAAGAATCTAAACTGACAGTCAGTAGGCCTCAAATTGGAGAACAGAGCTGTGTTAACGGCAGGCATATTTGATCACTCCTGGTTCACAGGAAGGGTTTCCAGGCCACCCTGACTTTTGGTAAATGAGGGGAAAGGGAGCTTACTTGGGACACTGTCTTGTGCTGCGCCTCTCATGGAATCCTCCTGCCAGAAGTTATGATGAGTGTCTATATGGAAGAAGATGAGTGTCATGTGAGAGTGTTTTGGTTTTAACTGCGGTCATTTGTGTGGAAGTTGGAAGAGATAACTGGGTCCAACTTGGCTTGCACTTTGGTGTGATTCCCCTTAGAGACTGTGTTTTGGAACTGACCTCCGAGAAGGTACAAGGTCCTATGACATTGTATATCCATATTTCTGGGACATCTCTACAGAACATAATTCAATGCTAAGTATACCAATCAAGGGCCAAATGAACTTCTGGACTTCAAATCTTAACTAGATTTCTGTTTTCATATTTATATTGAAAGGTTAATAAAATAGATACTTGTCATTTCCTGTTTTTCTGTATGCTTAACAAAACACCATTGAAATCTTGAGAACTGTTTACTATTCTTGTTCCCAGAATGTGCTGTCCCAAACTGCCAAACTGCAGAATGTACTCCGTCAACCAGTTGCTCGCAAACTGACACTCGCCATTACCCATCAATAAATTTCTCTCCCTGCCCTCTCCAAGAAAAATATATAACCATTTCTTAAGCTGTTCTCAGGGCTCTCTGCTCTGTTCAAGTGATCTCTGAGCCCTTCATGCCGGACTCCCAATAAACCCTTTGCTGTTGCATGAGACAGTCTCTTAGTGGTCTCTGCCGCAGATGCTCGCCCAACCTTTACATCTGGTGGCCCTAGCAAGATCCGGAAGCTGCAGACAAAATACCCCCAACGGGCTCCTCTGGGGGTAAATAAGGCCCATCTTTCTCGTTTCAGGCTTCAGGTTAGGGTATGGCAAAACGGCTATTGGTAAAGAGCGTGAGCTCTCTCCCATGGTGGCTGACACACATGTCACAGAGCCACAGGCCATGTCCCTGGGGGATAGACTCGGAAAATCATGGAACAATAGTCTCCTCGACTCAGTGATATTTTGTTTCTGATTCGATATTGCCAGCCCTTCAGGTTTTGCCGACTAGTCAGTCCTGGTCTCAGTATTGGACGTCCATTGCCTGTCTTTATTGTCTTGTCTTGTCTGTGTTGTGTGTCGTTCCTTTCGGTGTCTGTGTATATTTCATTATGGGACAGATCATTTCAATGCCTCTGTCCCTGACCCTTAATCACTGGACCAAAATCTGCTTAAGGGCTCAGAATCTTTCTTTTTCAGTAAAACGCCAGACCTGGCAGATTCTGTGTCTCAGAATGACTCACCATTGCAGTCGGATGGCTCCTAGAAGGATCTTTCAACTTCGCACTTATTTGAAAAGTCCGAGATATTGTCTTTCAGCAGGTGCCACATAGACATCCAGATCAACAGCCATATATCTTAACTTGTCAGTACCTCTACAAATCTCCTCCTCCATGGGTCAAGCCTTTCCTTGTCCCTGCACCTGCTCCTACTCCTTCCCCCACGATTCTATCTCAACCTCTCTGCTCCTCCTCCTCCACCCTCTGTTCTCCCTGAGTCTCAAGACTCTACTGGACTCACCACCCCCTCCTTATCATCTGCCCTCGTCTCCCAACCCCTAACACCCTCTAAGTGATTCCCCTTCTGCTGACTCAGCCTCTCCACCATTCGAGGAAGCTAGGCTGGCCCAGGGTCATCCAGATGACTGTCCCGCAGCACACACAGCCCCTCCTTCCCTGGAGGAAGCTGGCCCGGCTAAAAGAACTCAGAGAACTCACCGACGTTTTCACACCTGCCTACTTGACGTGACTGCCAACACCACCTAGCGACTCTCTTCATGACAGAGCAATGAGAGAAAAATCTCCTGGAATGTAGAAAAAAATATCCTCAGACCTGATGGGCGACCAACACAACTTCCCAACATAATCAAAACTGGCTTCTCCTTAAACCCACCCAACTGGGACCCCAACACCTTTGAAGATAGGGAGCATCTGTTCAATTATTGCCAGGCTCTAACAGCGGGTCTCCAAGTGGCCGCTGGGTGACCAACTAATTTGGCCATGGTAAGAGAAATTATTCAAAGGCCTGATGAATCTCCATTTATGTTTCTAGAGAGAATCATGGAGGCATATAAGAGATATACTCCTTTCGATCCTCAGGCAGCAGATTAAAAAGCATCTGTCACGATGGCCTTAAATGAGCAAGCTGCCATGGATATTAAAAAAACATTAAAAGAGAGATTTTGTCAAAGAAGCCAAGAAAGTATACTATAAGAGAGAAACAGGGAGAAAGAAAGGGAGCAAAGGGAGGATGAGAGAACCAAAAGACAGACTAAGGCATTGACTAAGGTCCTGATCACAACAAGAAAGAGGCCAGAAATTAAGACATAGGGTGACAGGAAGGGCCCATGCCAGAGGCCATCCCTGGCCTCAGATCAGTGTGCCTACTCTAAAGAAAAAGGATACTGGGCCATAGAGTTCCCTATAAAGAGACAGCCACGCCAGCTGGCCATTCTGACTCTGGAGGATGACTAAGAAAGTCAGGGCTCAGAACCCATCCCCTAGCTCAGGGTAACTTTTGAAGTGGAGGGGACTCCAGTAAACTTTGAAGTGAATACAGGAGCAGTATACTCAGCCCTTAAGGCCCCATTGGGCCCTCTATCAAATAAAAGGTCTCTAGTTCAAAGGGATGATGACAGTAAATATCAGGCTTAGACAACTAAGAGGACCATGGACCTGGGGAAAGGAAAAATCCATCACTCCTTCCTAGGAATCCCAGAATGCCTGGACCCATTGATGGGCAGAGATCTGCTCATCAAGCTCCGGGCCAAAATAACTTTTAACCATGAAGGCCCCCAAATGAAATTTCTAAATACTTCAGCAAAAACTCCTATAGTCACGGCTTTAACTATATTAGTAGAAGATGAACATCCACCATTCACATGCCCCAAGTCTGATCAAACAGGCAAGCTACCCCAAAAATGGATAACAGATTACCCAGATGCCTGGGCAAAAACTGCTGGGTTAGGCCTGGCCGTGAAACAATCTCCAATAACAGTGGAGTTAAAAACCTCAGTCTCCCCAGTCAATGTCAAATAATATCCTCTAAGCAAAAAAACTAAAGGTGGGATAAGGCCCCATATTCAGAAACATCTGGCATTAGGGGTCCTAAGGCCCTGTCAATCGGCCTGGAACACTCCCCTGCTACTAGAAAAAAAAAGCCAGGGACCGGGAACTATCGCCCCATTAAAGAGCTAAGAGAGATCAACAAAAGAGGGCAGGACATTCACCCCACGGTACCTAATCCGTACAATCTGCTTAGCACTCTGAACCCTGAGGGGAAATTATATACTGTTCTGAACTTAAAAGATGCTTTCTTTTGCTTGCCTCTGCATAAAGATAGTCAGTTGCTGTTTGCTTTCGGGTGGGTAGACCCAGAAACCAAAACGTCTGGTCAACTAACTTGGACTAGACTCCCACAGGGGTTCAAAAACTCCCCCACTCTCTTTGATGAAGCCCTCCACAGAGATCTCAACAACTTCAGAACTACGCACCCTGAATTTACCCAGCTTCAATACGTGGATGTCCTGCTACTGGCAGCCAACACCAAGGAAAACTGTGAGTCTGGGACCCAAGCACTATTATATGAGCTTGCTCAACTCGGGTATAGAGTTTCGACCAAAAAGGCCCAAATTTGCTAGCAGGAAGTAATCTTCCTGGGCTATTCCCTTAGGGGCAGTAAACGATGGCTCACTGAGCCCAGAAAACAAACCATTATGTAGATACCACCCCCATCTTACAGCAGACAACTCAGAGAATTTCTTGGGACTGCTGGCTTTTGCAGGTTATGGATGCCTGGGTTTGCGTCCTTAGCTGCTCCATTATACCCGCTGTTAAAGGAAGATGCCCAATTCCAATGAAACCCTGAGGACCAGGAAGTTTTTGATAACATCTAAGGACACTGACACTGAACGCCTCAATTTCACTGAGCTCAGCCTGCAATTAGAGCAAGCCCTACACTACGTTAAAAATGTACATCAACTCACTCACCTTGGTTCAAAGAAACTGCAGGCATTACTGTAAGATTAAGAACAGAGTTTTCCACTAACCAACTCACAGTGAAAGGAAATAACTGAACGGGTAACAAAAGCCTGTCGGGTCCGTCAATTGGGTAATGCTTACCCTTCCAAGTTTCCTAGAGGAAAGCACCTATGAGGAACCAGACCAGGACAATTCTGGGAAGTGGACATTACTAAAATTAAGCCAGCAAGGTATGGATTTAAATATCTCCTAGTCTTTGTAGATAAATTTTCAGGATGGATTGAAGCCTTACACACACACACACACACAAAAAAAAAAAAAAAAAAAAACGGCGCAAATGGTTTTCAAGAAGATCCTGAAAGATATTTTTCCAAGATACGATCTGCCTAATGGACTAATAATGGACTGGTTTTCATGGCCCAGGTAAGTCAGGTGTTAACCAGGACCCTGTGGATTAATTGGAAGTTACATTATGCTTATATACCCCAGAACTCAGGACAGGTAGAAAAAATAAATAGAACCATTAAAGAGACCTTAACGGCCCCCTTAGGGACCTGGTGACTATCTGTCCACCCAGACATTTTTCATCTCAGTATAGGTCTTTCCTATTGAGACATGCCTGATGAAGAGGATCTCACTAAAATTCCATTAAATCCCTTCCGTACCATAGATAATTGAAACAAACATTATGGATGCAGGGACACGCGAGCCAGATGCAGGTTGGCTAGCCTATATTACTATGTATGCCCGGCAGACTATCAAAGCGACAAACAGCCATGGCTGTGTGGGGGAAAAGCCGACTTCTTGTGTAAGTCATGGGGATGTGAGCATACAGGGACTGCCTGGTGGAATCCAAACTCCTCATCAAATTCAGTACACAGCATTGGCCATATTACCAATTAGACAACCAAAAACTATGGCCCCCACAGGGTTCTCTAGATCCTCAAATTCTGCATGACATTTTTAACTTCGGCAAGTGCTCAAAAGGGGGAAATTCCCCTATGTGGAATCCTTTTTCCTCCTTCGCTCACATCCTGTACTATGCTTCCCCAATAGTTCCTCACCCTCAGCCTTCTGCTCTAGACTCTCTGCTTTCACTCCCACCTCAGCAACCTGATTTCTCCCCTCCAATTACTAGATCAAAAACCCAAACCTCCGCTGGATCTCAGAACATTGCCCCCTTGCTGAGGAAGCAGGTACCGAGGTACCCCTCCACCCACTCCTCTCTTTTCCTGTCAGTGTCTGCACTAGGTCCCACCAAGTCCTCTAGCAAGCTTAGCCAAAGCTCAAACCAGCTGAGAAGAGCCCTCAGACCCCTATCCAAGATGTAATGAAAATGACCTTTAAAGTTGATTTGTCATCACTGAAAACAGGTTTCTAAGAATTTAAAGTCCCTCACAGGCTTTTTGGAATACTCACTCCCGTCTTCCCCTCTGCTCTACCTGTTCTACTGCTCAAGTTTTTGTTCTAGGAAAATCCCAAACCCCTTTCCCATTATTCTTTGGCATCTCTCCTTCCTCATTCTCAGATCCACGGAGCTGCACTCAGCATTGCCTTCCCTGTCATCCCCCTCTGTACCAGGTCCACAGAAATGTCTTAAATGACCTTCTCCAGAAGTCTTTACCAAGGCTTACTTTAGGGCTTTCAGCAAAAGAGTCCCTCTGAAAAAGTTCAATGGAGATAAACTTCCACTCTTCATGTTGCCCTGTTCTACTTGGCCACTGGCTGGAAAAATCACCACCCCTAAGCTAGACATCGCCTTACCAGTTTTTCACAAAATATGTGAACAAGGACTCTGGCCTTGAGCTGGGGCTTCAGAGAGATTGCTACATTTCTAAGATAAAAAAGTTACCAACTGGGCTCCATGGTGACAGCTGGCAAGGAGGAAAAAAAAGAGACAAAAAAGCTCTTCCATTCCAAGGTGTAATTGAAAAGTTAACGTGCACAGAACAGAGGAAAAAAAAAACAGAAACAAAAATTGATTTGTGTGAATTTCTGCAGACTGTGAACTTCTGAGCCCCTTCCCTTACATGTTGGGTACAAATACTAAAACTACCAAAACTTGGGGTTCAGGGGATTAATTGATTACAACAGAAGCAATGCCCTCTCAATACGGATGCAAACAAATAAAACTCCTTTCCTGTCTTTGGTGCTATCTTAGGTGCCTTTCCTTGTCCGTCTCTACAACAGTATAATTCTATACACTTTAACATTATTTATGTTTTCATAAGGTGGTCAATAGTTGCGATTAATTATGTAATGATGCAGATGTTTTCCAGAGTGCAGGTTCATTTAAAGATCAAATAGGGGGGGCATACAACCCGGTTCCACCGGGAACCTGTATCCCTCACTTTAGCCATCCTATTAGGAATAATAGTTGCTGAAGGGGTGGGCACAGGAACAACTGCCCTAGTCCATGAGACACAACAAAGACACAATTAGAAGCAGAAATAGACCAAAGCTTAAAGACATTAAAAACCGACATCACAGCTTTACAGGAATTTTAACCTCTCTCTCTCTGAAGTTGTTTACAGAGCAGGCGAGTGTTGGACCTCCTCTTCATGAGAGAAGGGTGCCTTTTTGCTTGCATTGAGGAAAGAATGATGTTTTTTTATGCCGACAATACTGGAGTTGTAAAAGAATCTATGAGTAAATTAAGAAAATTACTTGAAGAGTGTCAAAGAAAGACAGAGGCCCCCAAAGGGAGGTTTGAGTCTTGGTTCACATAGTCCACCTAGTTAACTACACTTTTATCCACCCAGGCTAGTCCATTAATAATTCTCATATTATTGTTAACTGTAGGACCCTGTTTGCTCAACCATGTAGTTTCTTTTCTCTCCCAAATTGAACCTGTTATTAACCCTAACCATACACTGTTCTCTCAATCTAATTTTACAGAAGAGCGGGGACAGAGTTGGTCTTAAAATACAGGAATATAGAGGATCTTCCACCTGCTGAGAACCTCAAAGGTCCTTGAAGAAATGATCCCTGGAGAAGATGTAGTCAACTATGAAGGACCTGAGAGAGCAAAAGTCTTCCATGGCAAACAACCTGCTCATGATGAAGGGATGTGTCTGAATCAGCCACTCTCTTCTTAATGTAGAGAAGATGGACCAAAGCAGGGATGTGTTGAGAGCTGCTCCTGCGTGCCAATGGGTGACATACCATTCTAACTTGTGAAAGTGTCACAGAAAGTAGGGGCAGCCTCCTTCTCATGGGAACCTTGGAAGCAACTGTTAGGACAAAGTTGTTGTCAAGGCAGTGACCTCATTCAGTTCCTAAAGAAAGTGACCTCACCTAACTTCTATGGTGATGTAACTCTCTGAACTTGGAATCCAGGAAGCCTGGCACCCAGAGCCAGTCCCAGTCCCAGTCCCATTTGTCAAACTTATTTTGATTTACCAAGGACAGACTCAGTCTTTCTTGGGACCTACTGATGTGAGGATGGCCAAATGCAAGAAAAGCTATGAAGAGGGGGCTTTCCTGAGAAAGCAGGCATTGGCTCACCACTGGATCCTAAAAACTTCACAGAGTTGGCCAAAAAGACCAGATTTGAGAAAGAACAGGCCATTTCCTGGAACATAGTATTGCCCACCAGTCAGAGGACTCTCCAGATAGTCACAGACCTACATGGGGGAAGGAGGTGCCTTTGTGATGTGGGTGTGAGTTTGTGGTTTTGTCTCATGTTCTGAGAATAGGTATGAAAGAAGGTTTGTTTTTTTTTTGGAGTGAACGGTTTCTAGTAAGTCGTTTGACAACGCGAGTGTTTCTATGTCAGTGTATCCCACTGTGCCCGTGGTTGTAGACATTAGAAGAGAGAATGCATCAATGAATATGTCCTGTCAGCTAGAAAGCTTCCCAGCATTCATCCTTCCCAATTTATTAATGGACTGCAGCTTGCCTTATTGATGGCAACACTTACTATCTTTCTAAGATCCTGTTTTCTTCCTGAATTCTGGCCACTCTCCAGAATAGGCTCATGGTTTTGTGTTTAAGATATGTACAACCACGAAGCTCTTTGAAATGACCATGTACTAGATAGCTAAAGGGAATGGCGAGCATCTCAGAAAACTCAGATATCAATGTTACCAGTAAAGTCTCAGTGGAGAAACCCTGCTTGGGGCCTTTTGATTACCTAATCTTCTGTTGCCCTGAATGTCAGGAAGGTCTTTTCCTCAGGCCACCACTTTGTGAAGCCTGAAGAAAACAGTTTTCAAATGGAAATGAATGGGTATTACCTGTGGTTCTTTGCTTAATTGCTTTGGAGAGGATGTGTCTGAATCAGCCTATTTGCCCTGTGTGAGGCTGTGGCTTAGATTCTCACCTTCTGATGGATATAAAGAAAGATCCCATGTGTACATCCAAGACCAAAATGGCCACAGAGCAGTCCTTGTGGATGAAGTCTCTTGCCTTCCTCTGTAACTTTCCTGAATTCCATCAAGTCAGAATAGGGATCCTTTGGGTCAAATGAGATCTTCAAAGCCCTGCAGAGGCTAGCCCATGGTTGCTTGGGTTTTCTCAAGACTCCAATTTACATAAAGAATCCAAACCCCACAGTCAGTTGACCTCAAATTGAAGAAGTGGAGCAGTATTAATGGGAGGCCTATTTGATCTCTCCTGGTTCACAAGAAGGGTGTCCATGCCACCCTGAATTAGGCAATTTAGGTGCAAGAGAGCTTATTTTGGACACGGACTTGAGCTGTGCCCCTCATGGAAAACTCTAGCCACAGGTTATTATGTGTGTCTATATGGAAGAAGATGAGCGCCACGTTGGAGTGTTTTTGTTTAAATTGTGGTCATTTGGGTGGCGGTTAGAAGAGATGACTTGGTTCACATGTGCTTGAACTCTGGTGTGATTTCCTTAGAGACTGAGTTCTGCAACTGAACTCAGAGAAGTATTGCCATGAATAGTGTTGAGATTTTAGGAAGCCAGGCATGAGTGTCGCCCTTGGAAACTGAGTTCTAGGCCCAGGGTGGCTTTCCACAGAGCACTGGGCCTCTCAGCCAGGATACCACATGATTTTATTCTGAAAGACTTGGCACCCATCGTTGAGAGTCAAAACTCATATGGACCTCACATTGTAGAGCTAAATGAGCTAAACATCATGTGATCTTTTCACCATTCTTTGGGAAGCCTTACCTGTGAGTGTTCTCAAGAGCTTTCATTGAAATGAGCTTCCTAACCATTTAATGGTTCCTGAATGAATTGAAACTCACAGTGCCTCCAACTTCATCCTTGAAAAATTGCTAGATAAATGCCATGAAATTTTTGAAATTCCCATCACCAGGTGGCACTGGAGAACCTTTGGATGACCTGTTGCTGGTCATGAATATTTCAGTGTCTTGTTTTACTGGGTTTCATGTAAATGGTGTAGAACAGAGATGTCAGTAAGTTGGACTCTGTTGATTAGTGGGCCTAGAGCAGTGTTGGGCAGGTATGTGATAAAACATCTGTGATGGGGCCATGTGGATCTGCCATTGGCTTCCAAATGGCTTGTGACTGACATGGCACAGCCAGCAGAACCTTCTGTGTAAAGGCAACTTGTTATATGGAGCGATTTCAGGATATTGTTCAGAATCAGGTTGCTGTGGTCAAGGGGTCAAGCTATGTGGGATAGAAGCCTGGTTCTTGTATCATCCTGCAGACCCTGATCCACCACACGTGACAGAACTCCCTCTTGCACTTTGTTGCAGTTGAACTCCTTGTATTTCGTGAAGCAAATACCAAACTCCCAGGGCAACAGGAAGAAACACCACGAAATGGAGGATGACCATATGGCTTCACAGTCCACACTTGGAGACACTAAGCCCCAGTGGCCACAGTTTACCTACAAAGAGAGAATTCAGCACTGCTGCCTCGTGTTCATTGTAAAATAAGAAACTTTGTCCTCCTGGTCACATAGATGCAGACCCAGCTTTGAGGGTCTCACTACAAAGGAAGCTTAACTCGTGACAACAACCTATATTTCAGTGCCCAACCTCAGTGGCAGTTTCTCAAAAAGTTTTAGGCAAGCAGAGCTCCATGTTTGTGGAGTGTGTACCCTGTCCTTATTTTTGGAAACTCCTATTCCACCTCCAAGTTTGTGCACTCTTGAGCATTTTCCATTCCAAAAATGTAATCACAGATTTTGTAACTCTTCTCCTCTAATTGTGTCTTACTTGGGGCGAAGGTAATGTCAAGGCATGGTTCTGGATGAGACTGGGAAGATTTGTTGTAGCACATATTTGCATACACATTGGATTAATTTTCCTATTTTCCATTCGAAATTCTGAATCCCTGACACTAACCCATATTCTACTAGACTCTGACTACTAATCCTAATATGATGGAGAAAAATAACCCAAACAGTACATAAGTACATGCAGTTCAGAGTTCGACTTGCCATTTGCATGATAAAGGGTAGGTGTTATAAATTTAGTCAATTTTTAATTGAAATAGTTCTCCATGTGTTTTCAAAGTTAACAAATATGTGAATTACTGTCTCCCATTCTCTGGAGCCTATTCAGCACATGTATTTTTATATGCACAAATAGAATCCTGCGTGATATCACACGTACATTCTTGTGAGTTACATGACTTAGCAGATACAAAGTGTGAGAAGTGACCACTCCTCCTAAACCCTGTTGGAACTGAAAATTCAACCTATGGGTGAGCTTCCCAGTAGAACAACATTATACATAAACCCATGTTCAGTAAAATGAATGTTTTTGCATCTTTATGATATATATTTCATGATGAATTTCGATTGGCATATATATTGCTACTTATTAATGTCTCTGTTCGTGTGTGTGTGTGTGTGTGTGTGTGTGTGTGTGTATATATATATATATATATGTATATATATATATATATATATATATATCTCCAGATTTTTAAAAATATGAAATATATGTGTCTTATATACAATCCCTAAATTCATTCATGTTCATGTATGTGGATTAATAATCAACTTTTCACAAGATTATTCTTAGAAATATTCATCCACCCGAAATACATATTTGTTTCCTAGTACTGAAAACTAACTTCAGTGAAAGGTGCATACAAATCCTAATATGTCTACATTAACTGACCCAGTTTAACATCAATGCATGTAGGTTACTATGGAACATGATGTGTATTTTGACGTTAATTTTTATTCCACACTGGTACATTACTATTCCTTCAGTTTATGTACATCATAGAATATATATTTTATTCACTAGTTAACAAATTTATAGGCATTTGTTTCACTTTCAATCACTTCCTGCTCCAGAACACATGAATTTCTCTACGTTTCTTCAGTGGTCTATTCATGAGACTTTTTTTCCAAATACATTTTTTTCGATTTCCATAATCAATTTTGAAACAAAACTCACAAACCCTTCATGATAAACCATAACCCTAAGATGATCATTAGATATATAACTGGTTGGAATGAATGATTGTATATCAATATAACATTTCTTATATATTTTCAGATATCTATTCAATCCATTATTTAAAGTGGATCCAGTTATATTATTTATTCACAGTATGGTCTATTCATGCATTATGTGTATATTCATAGAAACAGGGTACACATCTTTGTACGACTATACTAATTTATAAGTCTTCAAAATATTGCTCCAAGAAATGGTGGAAGAAATACTCATGTCACCTGATCTACATACACATTTTATCACAGAAATATTCTGGACACCAAAAGCAAAGGTCACACTTACAATTGTACCAAAGCCTAAATAGAAAGTGAGCATGGATTACTAAAAACATCCATGTCCAGGTTGCCTAATGCTCTCAAATATCAATCCTATTGGTGACTACATATTTGTTTCTTCCTAAGATTATCTATTCAACCTCAAACCTGTTGAAAATGTCTAACCCTATCACACAATTTATACTTTGCTTGATTTCCTAATGTCTCTATTGATATCTGCTTTCCTACATGATTTCCCCAGTTCATCATTGTGACTGACTCTTCACATGTACTGACATTTACATACACTCTCTACCCGAAACCCTATTGCTAAAGAACTTTTGGTCCAAATCCTATACTCACTCTTCTTTCTAAACCTACAGACTACCTTCCTAATCCTACCGACTATCGCTTTTTGACTGGATGTTCTTTTCAACATTCAATCATCCAAAGTACAAGGTCCGATGCCAGTGTATATTGATTTATTTGAGACATCTGTGCAGCACATAACTCAAAGCTAAGTATCCCACTCAAGTCCCCAGTGCCCTTCTGGACTTCAAATCTTACCTAGATTTCTGCTTTCATAGTTATATTTCACATATATACTCTTATAAATATCACAGGTTGCCAATGCCATTATTCATCCCGCAGAATGATTCGTAACCCAAATCAAACCTATTATTAACCTTAACTGTACACTGTTCCTTCAATATAACGTACAGAAGAGCAGGGACAGAGTGGGTCTTACAATATAGGAATGTAGATGATCTTCCACCTGCTGAGAACCTAAAAGATCCATGGAGAAATGATCCTTGGAGAATATATAGGAAGCTATGTAGGACCTGAGAGAGCAATAGTCATCTTCCATGGCAAACAACCTGGTCAGGGTGAATTGATGTGTCTGAATCAGCCTCTGTCTTCTTAAAGTAGAGAAGATGGACCAATCCAGGCCTGTGTGGAGAGCTGTTCCTGGGTGCCTATGGTTGATATACCATTCTAACTTCTGAATGTGTCACAGGATGTTGGGGCAGCCTCCATCTCATGGGAACCTTGGAAGCAACTGTTAGGACAAAGTGGTTACCGAGGCAGTGACCATATTCAGTTTCTGAAAGAAGTGACCTCACTTCACTTCCTTGGTGATGTAATTCTCTGAACTTGGGATCCAGGAAGCCAGGCACCCAGAGTCAGTCTCACTCTGAGTCCCAGTGGGCTAACTTGTTTGCTTTTCCCAAAGACATAGTCAGTCTTTCTTGGTACCTACTGATGTGAGGATGGCCAAATTCCAGCAGAGCTCTGAAGAGGGGCCTTTCCTGAGAAAGTAGGTAGTGGCGAACCACTGGCTCCTGACAACTTCACAGAATTGGCCAAGGAGACCAGAACTGAAACAGGACAGGACATTTTTGGGGAACATAATATGGCCCACCAGTCAGAAGACACTCCGGATAATCACAGACCTACTTGGGGGAAAGAATTGCCTTTGCCATTGTAGGTGTGAGTTTGTGTTTTTTTCTGATGTTCTGAGAATAGCTAGGAAAGGTGGTTTGTTTGGTTTGGAGTGGACTATTTCTAGTAAGTCGTTTGACATGGTGAGTGTTTCTATGTCTGTGTATTCCACTGTATCCGTTGTTGTAGACATTAGAAAAGACAATGCATCAATGGATGTGTTGTCTCTAGTTGAAAGCTTCCCCGCATTCTTACTGCCCAATTGATGAATGGACTGCAGCTTGCCTTATGGATGGGCAACATCTACTATCTTCTTAAGTTCCTGTTTTCTTCGTGTTTTCCAGCCACTCTCCAGAATAGGCTCATGGTTTTGAGTCCCAGATATGTAACACCACAAGGCTCTGTGACATGGCCATGTACTGGATAGCTTAAGGGAATGGGAGCATCTCAGAAAAATCAGATATCAGTGTGACCAGTAAAGTCTCAGTGGAGAAACCCTTCTTTGGGCCATTTGCTTACTTCTGTTTCTATTACCCTGAATGTCAGGAAAGTCTTTGCCTCAGGCCACCCTGTTGTGTAGCCTTAAGAGGACTGTTTTCATATGGAAATGAATGGACATCACCTGTGGCTCTTTGCTTAATTGCTTTGGAATGGAATGTGTCTGATTCAGCCTCTTGTCCTTGAATGAGGTTGTGGCTTAGATTCTCAGCACCTGATGGATCTAAAGAAAGATCCCATGTGATTTCAAAACCAAAATGACAAAAAGAGAAGTCATTGTGGATGAATATTTTTGCCTTCTTGTTTTATGTTCCTGACCTCCATCAAGTGAGAATAGGGATCCTTTGGGTCAAATGAGTCTTTGAAATCCCTGCAGAGGCTAGCCCATATGTGCTTGGGTTTTCTCATGACTCCAAATCACATCAAGAATTTATAGGCTTCAGCCAGTAGGCCTCAAATTGGAGAAGCGGAACACTTTAACAGCAGCAATATTTGATCACTCCTGGTTCACAGGAATAGTGTTCAGGCCACCATGTTTTTAGGCAAATGAGGGGCAAGTGAGCTTATTTTGGACACTACCTTGTGCTCATTGAAACCTCCAGCTAGAGGTTATGATGAGTGTCTACAAGGAAGAAGATTATGGCCCTGTGGGAGTGATTTCATTTTAATTTTGGTCATTTTTGTGGCAGTTGAAAGGGATGACTGGGTCCACCTGGGCTTGAACTCTGGTATGATTTACCCTTAGAGACTGAGTTCTGGAACTGACCTCAGAGAAGTATTGCCATGAATTGTGTTGGGATTTTAGGAGGCCACGCATGAGACTCACTCTTGGAAACTGAGATCTAGGCCCAGGGTGGCTTTCCACAGAGGCCTGGGAATCTCAGCCAGAATATCACATGATTTTATTCTGAAAGACTTGGTAGCCATAGTTGAGAGTCAAAACACACATGGACCTCACATTGTAGACGTCAATTGGCCTGGCTTCATGTGACCTGTTGGCAACTCTTTGAGAAGCCTTGACTTTAGAGTTCTCCAGAGCATTCATTGAAATGAGCTTTCTCAACACTTAACGGTTCCTGAATGAATTGAAACCCACAGTGCCTCTAACTTCATCCTTGAAAACTTGCTAGATAAATACCATAAAATTTTGGAAATTCCCTTGACCAGGTGGCACTGCAGAAACGTTGGATGTCCTGTTGCTGATCATGTGTATACCAGAAAGTGCCTTGTTTGACTGGGTTTCAGAAAATGGTGTAGAATACGAGATGCCAGGAATTTGGAGCCTGCTGAGTAGTGGGGCTAGAGCAGTGGTGGGGAGGTGTGTGATGAAACATCATGGTGGGGCCATGTGGATCGGCTATCGGCTTACAAATGGCTTGTGACTGATATGGCGCAGCCCCCATTCCCTTGTATGTAAAGGCATCTTGTTATATGGAGAGGTTTCAGGGCAATGTTCATAATCAGGTTGCTATGGTTATTGGGACAAGCTATGTGGGATAGAAGCCTGGTTGGTAAATTCTCCTGCAGACGCTAACCCACCCCACGTGACAGAACACCCTCCAGCACTGTATCCCAGATGAACTTCTTATATTGTGTGAAGCAAGTACCAAATTCCCAGTGTAGCAGCAAGAAACACCACGAAAATTGGAGGATGATCAAATGTCTTCACTGTCCCCACCGGGAGACACTTAGCCTCCAGTGGACACAGTTTACCTACAAAGAGAAAATTGAGCACTGCTTCCTCATGTTCATTGAAATATAAGAAATCATGTCTTCCAGGTCACATAGATGCAGACCCAGCTTTTATGGTCTCACGACAAAGGAAGCCAAAGCTCATGACAACAACATATATTTCAAGTGCCCAACCTCAGAAGCCGTATTCCAAGAAGTCTTAGGCCAGCAGAGCTCTTTGTTTGTGGAGTGTTTACCCTGTCCTTTACTTTTGGAAACGCCTCTACCACCTCCAAGGTTGTGAACTCCCGAGCATATTCCATTAAATATATGTATTCATAGATTTTCACACTTTTCTACTATAATTGTGTCTTACTTGGGTGAAGGTAATGTCAAGGCATTGTTCTGGATGTGAGTGGGAAGATTTTTGTGTAGCACATATTTACACACACACTGGATTCATTTTTCAATTTTTATTTTGAAATACTGAATCCCTGACACTAACCCATACCCTACTAGACTCTGAATTATGATCCTAATATGATGGTGAAAAATAACCCAAAAAGAATAGAATACAAGCAGTTCAGAGGAGGCATGGTGTATAGTTGGAATTGCCTTTTGCATTATATTTTGTAGGAGTTATAAATCTAGTCAATTTTTTGTTGAAATAGTTCTACATGTGTTTTTAAAATTAACAAATATATGAATCCCTGTCTCCCTTTCTCTGTAGCCTATTCAGCACATGTATTTTTATATGCACATATAGTATCCTACCTGATATCACTCGTATACACTTGTGAGGTGGCTGAATTTGCAGATGCAAATTGAGAGAAGAGATCACTCCTCCTAAACGCTGTTGGAACTGAAAATTCAACCTATGGGTGAGCTTCCTAGTTGAATAACATTATTCATAATTTCATGTTCAGTAAAATTAATATTTTTCAGTCTGTTGATTATATATATTTCATGATAAATTTCTATTGGCATATATATCACTACTTTTTTTATTGGTTGCTCAAAACATTACAAAGCTCTTGACATATCATATTTCATACATTAGATTCAAGTGGGTTATGAACTCCCATTTTTACTCCAAATACAGATTGCAGAATCACATCAGTTAAACATCCATATTTTTACATAATGCCCTATTAGTTAATGTTGTATTCTGCTACCTTTCCTATACTCTACTATCCCCCCTCCCTTCTCTTCCCATCTTTTCTCTCTACCATACCTACTCTAATTCATTTCTCTCGTTGTTTATTTTCCCACAACCTCTTATATGTAATTTTGTGTAACAATAAGGGTCTCTCTCCATTACCATGCAATTTCCCTCTTCTCTCCCTTTCCCTCCCACCTCATGTTTCTGCTTAATGTTAATCTTTTCTTCATGCTCTTTCTCCCTGCTCTGTTCTTAGTTGCTCTCATTATATCAAAGAAGATATTTGGTATTTGTTTTTTAGGGATTGGCTAGCTTCACTAAGCATAATCTTCTCTATTGCCATGCATTTCCCTGCAAATTCCATGATTTTGTCATATTTTAGTGCTGCGTAATCCTCCATAGTATACAAAGGTCACATTTTTTTTTATCCATTCATCTATTGAAGGGCATCTGGGTTGGTTCCACAGTGTAGCAATTGTGAATTGTGCTGCTATGAAAATCGATGTGGCAGTATCACTGTAGTACGCTCTTTTAAGGTCTTCAGGGAATAGTCCAAGAAGGGCAATAGCTGGGTCAAATGGTGCTTCCATTCCAAGCTTTCACAGGAGACTCCATACTCCTTTCCAAATTGGCTGCACCAGTTTCAGTCCCACGAGCAATGTACAAGAGTACCCTTTTCCTCACATCCTCGCCAGCACTTGTTGTTTGACTTCATTATGGCTGCCAATCTCACTGGATTGAGATGGTATTTTAGGGTGGTTTTTATTTGCGTTTCTCTTACTGCTAGAAATGGAGAGCATTTTTTCATGTACTTGTTAATTGATTCTATGTCCTCCTCTGAGAAGTTTCTGTTCAGGTCCTTGGCCCATTGGGTTATTGGTTATATTATTGTCTAATTTTGTGAGTTCTTTGTATACTTTGTATACTCTAGATATTAGGGCTCCATGTGAAGGGTGAGGACTAAAAATTTGTTCCCATGATGTAGGCTCCATATTTACCTCTCTTATTGTTTCTCTTTCTGAGAAAAAAAAAATTCAGTTTAAGTAAGTCCCATTTCTTGATTCTTGTTATTAACTCTTGTTCTATGGGTGTCCTATTAAGGAATTTGGAGCCTGACCACACAATATGTAGATCTGAGCCAACTTTTTCTTCTATCAGACGCAGAGACTCTGATTTGAATCTAGCTCCTTGATCCACTTTGAGTTAACTTTTGTGCAGGGCGAGAGGAGGGGATTCAGTTTCATTTTGTTGCATATGGATTTACAGTTTACCCAACACCATTTGATGAAGATGCCATCCTTCCTCCATTGCAGGCCATTAGCTCTTTTATCAAATATAAGATAGTTGTAGATTTTTGGATTAGTCGCTGTGTCCTCCATTCTGTACCATTGGTCCACCCGCCTGTTTTGGTACCAGTACCATGCTGTTTTTATTATAATTGCTCTGTAATACAGTTTGAAATCTGGTATTGCTATACTGCCTGATTCACACTTCCTGCTTAGAATTGCTTTTGCTATTCTGGGTCTTTTATTTTTCCATTTGAATTTCATAATTGCTTTATCTATTTCTACAAAAAATTCCTTTGGGATTTTGATTGGCATTGCATTAAACCTGTAGAGAACTTTTGGTAATATAGCCATATTGATGATGTTAGTTCTTCCTATCCATGAACGGGGTATATTTTTCCATCTTCTAAGATCTTATTCTATTTCTCTTTTTAGGGTTCTGTAGTTTGCATTATATAAATCTTTCACCTCTTTTGTTAGGTTGATTCCCAAGTATTTAATTATTTTGAGGAAATTGGGAATGCAGTGTTTTGACTCATTTTTGTTTCAGAAGTTTTGTCGCTAATATACAGAAATGCCTTCGATTTATGCATGTTGATTTTCTATCCGGCCACATTGCTGCATTCATTTATTAGTTCTAGTAGTTTTTTCTGTAGACCCTTTTGGGTCTTCTATGTATAGAATCATGTCATCTGCAAATAGTGATAAGTTAAGTTCTTCTTTTCCTATTTTTATGCCTTTAATGTCTTTCATCTCTCTAATTGCTCTGGCCAGTTTTTCGAGAACTATATTGAATAGAAGTGGTGATAGAGGACATCCCTGTCTTGTTCCAGATTTTAAAGGGAATGCCTTCAATTTTTCTCCATTCAGAATGATGCTAACCTGAGGCTTAACATAGATAGCTTTTACACTGTCGAGGTAAGTTCTTGTTATCCCTAGTTTTTAAAATGTTTTGAACATAAAGGAATGCTCTACTTTGTTGAATGTTTTTTCTGCGTCTATCGAGATGATCATATGGTTCTTATCTTTAAGTCCAATGATGTTGTGAATAACATTTATTAATTTCCATATATTGAACCAGCCTTGCATCCCAGGGATGAATCCTAGTTGATCATGGTGCACAATTTTTTTGATGTGCCTTTGTATCCAATTCGCCAGAATTTTAATGAGGATTTTTGCATCTAGGTTCATCAGAGATATTTGTCATTCCTCATAGAACGAATTTGGCAGAGCTCCCAGTTTTTCTATTTCCTGAATAACTTGAAAAGTAATGGTATTAATTCTTCTTTAAAGGTTTTGTAAAACTCTGCTGTATACCCATCCGGTCCTGGGCTTTTCTTGGTTGGTAGTCTTTTGATTGCTTCTTCTACTTCATCCATTGATATTGGTCTGTTTAAATTGTGTGTTCCCTTATGACTCAGTGTGGGCAAATCATATGACTTAAGAAATTTATCAATGTCTTCACTATTTTTTATTTTATTGGAATACAGGTTTCCAAATAATTTCTAATTTTCTTCTGTATTTATGTTGCATCTGTTGTGATATTGCCTTTTTCATCCCGTATGTTAGTAATTTGAGTTCTCTCTCTTCTTCTCTTCATTAGCATGGCTAAGGGTCTGTCGATCTTATTTATCTTTTTGAAGAACCAACTTTTAGTTTTGTTAATTTTTTCAATAGTTTCTTTTGTTTCAATTTCGCTCTGATTTTAATTATTTCTTGCCTTCTGCTACATTTGCTGTTGTTTTGCTCTTCCTTTTCTAGGGCTTTGAGATAAAGTGTGAGCTCATTTATTTGTTGTTTTTTTTTTTCTTTCTTTTTTTGAGGAATGACCTCCAGGAGATGAATTTACCTCTTAAAACTTCTTTCATTTTGTCCCATAGAATCTGATATGTTGTGTCTGTATTTTCATTTATCTCTAAGAATTTTTTGATTTCCTCCTTTATGTCTTCTGTAACCCATTGATCATTCAGTAACATATTGTTCATTTTGCATGTAATGTATGATTTTTTCTTTTTTCTTTTATCATTGGTTTCCAGTTTCATTCCATTATGATCACAAAAAATTCATGGTATTATCTCCTCCCCTTTATATTTACTGAGGGTTGCCCTATGGCAAAACATATGGTCTATTTTTGAGAAGGATCCCTGTGCTGCTGAGAAAAAAGTATATCCACTTGATGATGGTTGATATATTCTATATATGTCACTTAAGTCTAGGGTATTGATTGTGATATTGAGTTCTATAGTTTCTTTATTCAACTTTTGTTTGGAGGATCTGTCCAATGGTGAGAGACGTGAGTTGAAGTCACCCATAATTATTGTACTGTGGTCTATTTGATTCTTGAACTTGAGGAGAATTTGTTTAATGAACGTCGCAGCACCATTATTTGCTGCGTGAATATTGATAATTGTTATGTCTTGTCAGTGAATGGTTTCTTTTAACAGTATATAATGTCCTTCCTTATCCCTTTTGATTAAATTAGTCTTGAGGTCGATTTTATTCTATAGGAGGATGGCCACCCCTGCTTGGTTACGAGGACTGTGTGCATGGTATAAATTTTCCCAATCTTTCACCTTCAGCTTGTGTATGTCTTTTCCATTCAGATGTGTCCCCTGGAGGCAACTTATTGTTGGATTTGTTTTTTTTAATTCAAGTTACAAGCCTATGTCACTTTATTGGAGAGTTTAAGCCATTAATGTTTAGAGTTACTATTAATATATGGTTTGTACTGCCACCCATATTTGCTTATATCTTTTTTTTAAATTAGTTTGTTTCTCCATGATTAGCTTTTCCCGCCCTCTGTCATTACTGAGGCACTTCCCACTGATGGTTTACATTGTTGATTTTCATTTCTTCCTCGTGTAGTGTTTTGCTCAAGATGCTTTCCAATGCTGGTTTTCTGGCTGCATATTCTTTTAGCTTTTGTTTATCATGAAATATTTTTATTTTGTTGTCTTACATTAAGCTTAATTTTGCTGGATACATAATTCTTGGTTGGCATCCATTGTCTTTCAGTGTTTGAAGTACGTTGTTCCAGGATCTTCTCACTTCCAGCATCTGTGATAAAAAAAAAAAAAAACCATTGTTAACCTTTTTGTTTTACCCCTGATTGTAATCTGCCTCCTTTCTCTGGTAGGTTTTAATATTTTCTCTTTGTTTTGTATATTGGATATCTTCATAACAATGTGTCTTGGCATTGGTCTACTGTGATTTTGTGTGCTCAGTGTCCTGTAAGCATCTACAATTTGTTTATCTGTTTCCATTTTTATTTTTGGAAAGTTTTCTCTAATTATTTCATTCAGCAGGTTACTCATTCCCTTGGTTTGAATCTCTGTACCTTCCTCTTTCGGGATGACTCATAAGTTTGTTTTTTTAATGTTATCCCATATCTCTTGGATGTTTTCTCATAATTTTTTACAGCATTTCTTTCTTGGATAGAGTTTTTTCAAGATGATATATTTTGTCTTCATTATCTGACATTCTGTCTTCTACTTGCTCCACTCTGTTAGTGATACTCTCAATTGAGTTTTTAATTTGGTTTATCATTTCCTTCATTTCTAGAATTATTGTTTGATTTTTCTAATAATCTCTATCTCCTGATAAAGATGCTTAATTTCTTATTTTATCTGTTTATGTAATTCATTTTCAATGCGTTCTTTCACTGTTTGTTTTTGTTGTCTCGTATCCTCTTTAATGTTCCATTACATCTGTCTAAGGTATTCCTTGAGTTCTTTATATGACCATTTTTCTGATGACTCCAGATGCTCTTGAATATTTAGGCTGTCCTTCATTGTTTGTACTTTTTTTCTTCCTTGCTTTTTTATGCTGCTCATGTTACTTCTTGTTCTGTTTGACTACTGAGTTACTGCTTACTCTTATAAATTTATTTGATGCTTGGAAGGAAAGATATTAGAAGGGAAGGGAAGAAGTCACTAAAGAGAATGAGAGTATCCAGGTAGAATTCAAGGAAGGGGTATAATAAAATTGAAAAGAAATGAAAAGACAAAAGAAAAAAATAGAAAATAAAGAAAGAAAATTTTAAGTAATAATGATAATTAAAAAATGAAAATTAAAATTTAAAATAATAATAATAATAATGAAATAAAAAATTAAAAAAATAAAAAACATTAAAAAAGTTAAAGAACAACAACAAAAATGAAAATGAAAGAAAAAGAAAAACATACAAATAATATAATAATAATAATAATACATGCAGTACTAGAGTTCAATTAACTTCTCTTCCAGTAGGTGGAGCTGTGTGCACTGGGCCAAGCTTCTCCTCTAAATAAGTGGGAACAAATCACTGTGCAGCAGCTCTTCCTCCCAGACTCGGCGGGTCTCCAATCCTGAGTGCCTAGGGCCTTCTCTTGTGCTTCCTCAAGCCAGGCCCCGCTCACCTTTGACGCTCACCACAATACTGGTTACACACCAGGCCTCTGCTCCTGGTAGCCCTGTTTTAATGAACGCCTGGGCACACTCTCCCTGTTTGCCTCCCTCAGACCCTAAGTTTGTAGAGCTTTGTCCTGAGAACCGCCAGCGAATTTTCCTGTCTTCCGGGAGCCATGCCCCTGGTAGGTGGTGTAAGAGACCTCAATTGTCAGCACTGGTGGGAGTGGTAGCCGGGAATTCCACGCCGCAAGTCCCGAGCCAATCCTGTTTCCCTAGGTCTGGCTATCGTGCTCCTGGGAGAGCTGGGAGGGGCCCTTGAGGTTTCCCCGTGGTGTTGAGAGAGATGGCAATGGGATTACACACTTGTCGCGTTGGTTTCAATGAAGTTATCTCCTCCGCCTGTAATGTCAGTTCTATGCCATGGTGGTATCCCATTAAAATGGTGACCGTTTGTTCCCTTTGCTGGGTGACCAATGCAATGGGTGGGTCCTGACTATCTCTCCCAAGCCCCATTTCAATCCTGTGGCCACTGCCTATGAAGGCTCAGTTGTCTTTTAACTCTGTCAATTCAGAAAGCCCAACCAGTTATTTCAGCGGGAATGTTAGTGCTGAGTCACAAAAACCAGACGAATCTAAGCTTGAATGCAGCCAATCCGGGCTCTGTGTGTGTTCTGAGGGGCCCAGACTGTTCGCCCCAGATTCACAACAGGTCAACATTGCCTAGTGATTCTGAGCAAACAGCATTTAGACAGTTTATGACTTCCTATGCTGAAGAGATCAGAGACTTGATTTCTCCATGCCTGCCTTCATAATGGATCTCCTGTATTGCTACTTTTTAATATCTGTGCATGTGCGTGTTTGTATATATATATATATATATATATATATATATATATATATATATATATATATATACACACACACTCTTCAGATTTTTCAAAATATGAAATATATGTGTCTTATTATACACTCCCTAAATTCATTCATATTCATATCTGTGGATTTATAATCAACTTTCCACAAGATTATTCTCATAATAATCATCCACCTGCAATACATATTGTTTCCTAGTACTGAAAACTAAATTCAGTGAATGGTGCATACAAACCCTATTATTTCTACATTTACTTAGCCAGTTTAAAATCAATGCAAGTAGATTCCTAGGGGACATGATGTGTATTTTGACTTTCATTTTTATTCAACACTTGTACGTTACTATGTCTTCAGTTTATCCACATCATAGGATATATATTTCAGTCACAAATTAGAAAATTTATAGGCATTTGTTTCACGATCAATCACTTCCTGATTCAGAACACATGCATTCCTCCATGTTTCTTGACTGGTCTTTTCATGAGACTTCTTTCCAAACACATTACTTTCGTTTAACATCATCACTTATAAAGCAAAACTCAAACACCATTCATCATAAATCATAATCCTAATATTACCATTAGATATATAACTGGTTGGAATGAATGATTGTATATCAATATAAGATTTCTTATATATTTTCACATGTCATTTCAATCCATTATTTAAAGTGGAATCAGTTATGTTATTTATTCATAGTATGGTCTATTCATGCATTATCTCTATATTCATAGACAGAGGTTACACCTCTTTGTGCCCCTAATACTAATGTATGCGTCTTCAAATTATTGCTCCCAGAAATGTTGAAAGAAATACTCATGTCACCTGATCTACATATACATTTTATCACAGTAATATTCTGAACAACAAACAAATAAAATATCACACTTATAATTGTACCAAAGCCTAAAAGGAAAGTGAATGTTGATAACTAATAGCATCCATGTCCAGGTTGCCTAATGCTCTCAAATGTCATTCCCATTCATGACGACATATTTGTTTTTTCCTATGATTATATATTCAATCTCAAGCCTGTTGAAAATGTCTAATCCTATCCCTCACTTTTTACTTTGCCTGATTTAGTAATGTCTCTATTGACACCTGCTTTCCTACATATTTTCCCCAGTTCATCATTTTGGCTTACTCTTCACATGTGCTGACATTTACATTCACTCTCTAAACAAAACCCTATTGCTAAAGAAGCTTTTTTTTCTAAATCATATACTCACTCTTCTTCCTAAACCTACTGACTATCTTCCTAATCCTACCAACTATCCCTTTTTGACTGGATGTTCTCTTCTACATTCAATCATCCAAGGTACAAGGTCCTATGCCATTGTATTTCGATTTAACTGAGACAATTGTACAGAACATTATTCAACACTAAGTATCCAAACCAAGGGCCCAATGCCCTTCTGGGCTTCAAATCTTTCTTAGATTCCCGTTTTTATACATATATTTCACCTATATATTCTTATAAATATCACAGGTTCCCAATCCCATTATTCATCCTGCAGAATGATTCCTAACCCAAATCGAAAATATTATTAACCCTAACCATACACTAACTTTCCAGGAGAGCAGGAACAGTGTGGGTATTAAACTACAGGAATCTAGGGGATCTTCACCTGCTGAGAAACTCAAATGTTCATGCAGAAATAATCCCTGGTGAAGATGAAGGCAGCTATGAAGTACCTCAGAAAGCAAAAGTCAACTTCCATGGCAATCATCCTGGTCAGGATGAAGGGTTGTGTCTGAATCATTCTCTCTCTTCTTAATGTATAGAACATGGACCAAACCAGTCCTGTGTGGAAGCTGTTCCCGGGTGCTTATGGTTGATATAACATTCTAACTAGAGAAAGTGCCACATGAAAATCGGGGCAGCCTCCACCTCATGGTACTTTTGGAAGCAACAAAGTGGTTGCCAAGGCAGTGACATCATTCAGATCCTGAAGAAAGTTATCTCACCTCACTTCCTTGGTGAGGGAACTCTCTGAACTTGGGATCCAGGAAGCCAGGCACCCAGAGACAGTCCCTGTTCTAGTCCCAGTGGTCTCACATGTTTGGAATTACCAAGGACAGAGTCAGTCTTTCTTGGTACCTACAGATGTGAGGATGTCCAAATGCCAGGAAACCTCTGAAGAGGGGCTTTCCCTGAGAAAGCAGGTAGTGGATCATTTTCTGAGAATAGGTAGGAAAGGCGGTTTGTTTGGTATGGTGTGGAATATTTCTATTAAGTCCTTTGACAAGGTGAGTGTTTCTATGTGTGTGTATCCCACTGAGTCCATTGTTGTAGACATTAGAAAAGACAATGCATCAATGGATGTGTCCTGTCTAGTAGAAAGCTTCCCAGCATTCATCCTGCCCAATTCATGAGTGGACTCTGGCTTGCCTTATGGATGGGCAACACCTACAAGCTTCCTAATTTCCTGTTTTCTCTCTCAATTCAGCCCACTCTCCAGAATAGTATCATGGTTTTGTGTCCAAGATTTGTACCACCTCCAAGATCTGTGACATGGCTATGTACTGGATAGCTGAAGGAAATGGCTAGCATCTCAGAAATCTCAGATATCTGTTGACCAGGAAAGTCTCAGTGGAGAAACCCTGCTTTGGTCCTTTTGCTTAACTATTGTTCTGTTGAATGTCAGGAAGTTTTTTGCCTCAAGCCACCACTTTGTGAACCCTGAAGAAAACAGTTTTCAAATGGAAATGAATGGGCATCACCTGTGGCTCTTTGCTTAATTGCTTAGGATTGGGATATGTCTGAATCAGCCTGTTGGCCCTGTGTGACGCTGTGGCTTAGATTCTCATCACCTGATGGATCTAAAGATAGATCCCATGCGTGCATCCAAAACCAAAATGGCAAAAAGATCAGATATTGTTGATGAACTCTCTTGCCTTCCTCTGGTAGGTTCCAGATATCCATCAAGTGAGAATAGGGATTCTTTGGGTCAAATGAGTTCTTCAAAGCCCTGCAGAGGATAGGCCATAGGTGCTTGATTATCATGACTCCAATTCACTTAAAGAATCTAAACCCCAAAGCTAGAAGGCCTCAAGTTGGAGAAGCCAAGCAATATTAAAGGTAGGCCTATTTGATCACTCCTGGTTCACAGGAAGAGAGTCCAGGCCACCCTTACTTTAGGCAAATGCGGTGCAAGGAGCTTATTTTGGACACTGTCGTGGGCTGCATCCCTTATGGAAACCTCCAGCCAGAGGATATAATGAGTGTCTATATGGAAGAAGATGAGGGCCATGTGAGAGTGTTTTGGTTTTAATTGTGGACATTTGTCTGGCGGTTGGAAGAGATCACTGGGTCCACCTAGGCTTGCACTCTGGTGTGATTCCCCTTAGAGACTGAGTTCTTTTACTGATCTCAGAGAATTATTGCCAGGAATTGTGTTGGAATTTTAGATGGCCATGCATGAGAGTTGCCCTTGGAAAGTGACATCTAGGCCCTAGTTGACTTTCCACAGAGCACAGGGAATCTCAGCCAGGATAACACATGATATTATTCTTAAAGACTTGGCAGCCATATTTGAGAGTCAAAACACACATGGACCATACTTTGTAGACCTCAATGGGCCTGGCTTAATCTGACTTTTGGCCACTTTTGGAAGCCTTGCCTGTAAGAATTCTCCAGAGTTTTCATTTAATGGTTTCTGAGTGAATTGAAATCCACAGTGCCTCCAACTTCATCCTTGAAAATTGGCTATATCAATATCATGAAATTTTTGAAATTCCCATGACCGGGTAGCACTGGAGAACATTTGGATGTCCTCTTGCTGATCATGAGTATACAGGACAGTGCCTTGATTGACTGGGTTTTATGAAAATGGTGTAGAACAGAGATTCCAGTAAGTTGGATCTTGCTGAGTAGTTGTTCTAGAGCAGTGGTTGGCAGGTGTGTGATAAAACATCTGTGGTGGGGGCATGTGGATCTGCCATTGGCTTCCAAATGGATTGTGACTGACATTTTGCAGTCAGTAGAACCTTATATGTAAAAGCATATTGTTATATGGAGAGGTTTCAGGGCAATGTTCAGAATCAGGATGCTATGGTCAATAGGGCAAGTTATGTGGGATAGAAGCCTGGTTGGTGCATTCTCCTGCAGAACTCGACACACCACACTTGACAGAACTCACTTCAGCACTGTGTCCCAGGTGAACCCTTGTATTTAATGAAGCAAATACCAAACTCCCAGTGCAGCAGCAAGAAACACCACGAAAGTGGAGGATGACCAAATGAATTTACAGTCCACACGGGGAGACACCTAGAATCCAGTGGCCACAGTATACCTACAAATAGAAAATTCAGCACTGCTGCCTCATGTTTATTGGAAAATAAGAAACCATGTCATCCAGGTCACATAGATGCAGAACCAGATTTGATGGTCTCACTACATATGAAGCTAATGCTTCTGACAACAGCATATATTTCATTGCCCAACCTCACAGGCAGTTTCTTCAGATGTTAGGCTGGCAGAAATTCATGTTTTTGGAGTGATTACCCTGTCCCTTACTTTTGGAAACTCCTCTACCAACTCCAAATTTGTGAACTTCTGAGCATTTTCCATTCCACATATGTATTCACAGATTTTCTAAATGTTCTCCTCTAATTGTGTCTTATGTACGGCGAAGGTAATGTCAAGGCATTATTCTGAATGAGAGTGGGAAGATTTTTGTGTAGCACATATTTGCATACACATTGGATACATTTTCCAATTTTCCATTCGAAATACTGAATCCCTGACACTAACACATGCCCTACTAGACTTTGACTTCTTATCCTAATTTGATGGAGAATAATAACCCAAACAGAATACAAATACAAGAGGTTCACAGGAGGCATGGTGTATAATTGGACTTGCCTTTCGTATGATAAATTGTAGGTGTTATAAATCTAGCGAATTTTAATTGAAATAGTTCTCCATGTGTTTTCAAAGTTAACAAATATGTGAATAACTGTCTCCCTTTCTCTGTAGCCTATTCATCACATGTATTTTTATAAGCACATACAGAATTCTACCTGGTATCAGTCGTACATTTGGTGAGGTGGCTGGCTTGGCAGATACAAATTGTGAGAAGAGATCACTCCTACTTAACGCTGTTGGAACTGAAAATTCAACATATGGGTGAGCTTTTTAGTTAAACAACATGAATCCATGTACATTTAAATGAATATTTTTGGATCTGTGGATGATATATATTTCATGGTGAATTTCAATTCACATACATAATGCTACTTTTTAATGTCTGTGTGTGTGTGTGTCTGTGTGTGTATATATATATATATATATATATATATATATATATATATTCACTCTCCAGATTTTTCAAAATATTTAGTATATTTTTCTTTTTATACCCTCCCTAAATTCATTCATATTCATGTATGTGGATTTATAATCAACTTTTCACAAGATTATTCTCAGAAATATTCCTCCACCTGAAATACATATTTTTTTCCTTCTACTGAAAACTAACTTTGGGGGATCACATGATGGCGGCGAATGGAGTGCATTACCCCCATGTACCACGTCACTGTGCGGGAAAATGACGAGTTAGAACGGCTAAAACCTATCTTGTTAGGAATTTCCAGCAAATTTGGGGTGCTCCAAATCCTAGTGGACATATATCCATCTCACGAGGATCAGCTACGGGGGCTCAAACGCGAGTGATTTTTCCGCACGGAGGGTCATGCTGCTTATTCAGCAAATTGCCCTGCAGCTAGAGTGTGTGGCGCGCACTGGGAAAAGACGAAATAGCATCGCAAATATACAGTGGTGCGGATTCTATGGGCTCCTGCCCGCTATGCAATTACTGTGCTCAGTGCTGAATTCTGGGATTGAGACGGGGATGGATGTGGTCCAATTCCGTTCTCCATACCGGTCAGACCACAGAGGAAGCCAGCGTCCACCATCTTGAAGAGCTGACGTCACCATCCCTGTTTTCGACTGATCGCAGCTCATTCAGCTATAGAACAGGTAATTTCAGGATTCCATTCACCTTTGCTTCGCAGACAAATTACTCAGGCTCAGTGCTAAAGAACCCGCAGAAACTGCGTCTTGGAGCCTGCTCCTATTAGAACATACACTGAGCCCAGAGCGGCCAAATTTGGCCTCCCTGAACTGATCTGGCCCAGGGCTCAAGAACCCTTGGAAACTGCTTCCCGGTCCGGGTCTTGCTGAATAATGTGGAGGTAAATATCAACCGAGCCTTCATAGGCAGTGGCAACAGGATTGAGACGAGGCTTGTGAGGGCAAGTCAGGACTCACCCATTGCTTTGGTCACCCAGCAAAGGGAACGAAATGCTGCCTTTTGCATGGGATACCAACATGGCAGAGATCTGATGTCATCAGAAAGCAGCGGAGGAGATAACTTCATTAATACCAGCGGTGACAGAAACAGTTGGTCTCCTGGTAAAGAAAGTGAGTCAGAAACACTCGAGTCTCTCTCACTTTGTCATCAAGCCAGAGGGGCAGAGCAGAGCCGCTGCCCATGCCTGGAACAGGCCCAGCGACACACCTGCATGATACTCACTTCACTCCAATTGGAATAGAGGCAGAGGAGAGCCACCACAGGTGCCCAGAACAGGCCTAGCGACCAGCAGGCATGGTAGTCACGTCACCTCAATTGGAGTAATTGCAGAGCAGAGCCTTCTCCAGCACCTAGTACAATCCAAGTGGCCCACCGGCATGGTAGTCACATAACCCCAATAGGAGTAGGCGCAGAGCAGAGTCTTTGCCCATGGTGCCCGGAACAGGCCCAGCAACCTGCCGGCTTCGTAGTCACGACACCCCAATTGGAGTAGCGGCAGAGCAGAGCCACCACCCGCGCCCTCAAGGTAGACAAATCTGCACCCGACCAGCAGAAGAGGTCCAGCGGCCTGCCAGCGCGGCAGACACTTCACCCCATTTGGAGTAGGGGCAGAGCAGATCCATCGCCCATGCCCGTAAGGTAGGCAGACCTGCGACCGACGGCAGAACAGGCCCACCCACCCGCCGGCATGGTAGTCACGTCACCCCAATTGGAGTAGGGGCAGAGCAGAGCCGCTGCCCGCGCCTCTAAGGTAGGCAGACCTGAGACCGACTGGCAGAACACCCCAGGGGTCCATGGGTGTGGTACACACGTCACACCAATTAGAGGAGGGGCTTAGCAGAGCCGCTTCCCGCGCCTGCAGGGTAGGCAGACCTGCGACCGATCAGGAGAACAGGCCCAGCGGCCCATCAGCATGGTAGATAGATCACCCCAATTGGAAGAGCACAACAGCCACACCCCGCACCTGCAAGGAAGACTTTTCAAATATACAAGAGCAATATAAATATATAGGGGGAAAATTTCAAAATCACAACAGTTTCACCAAGCAGAAAGAAACGCGAGCCGTATGAAAAGACAAAGAAAAAAGGACCACAAGCAATGCAGGTCAACACAACTTTAGAAGAGGTAATAGCTGCAGCAGATGGAATGTCAGATAAAAAACTCAGGATATACATGCTTCAGATAATCTCGAGTCTCAAGGAAGACATTAGACAGCAAAATCAGACAATGAAAGATCACTTCGACAATGAATTACACAAACAAATCCAAGAAGCAAAAGATCAATTATACAGGGAGATAGAAGTTGTAAAAAATGACAAACAGAAATCCTAGAAATGCAGGAAGCAATAAAACAACTTAAAAACTCAATTGAGAACACTACCATCAGAGTAGAACACTTAGAAGATAGAACATCAGACAATGAAGACAAAGTATTTCAACTTGAAAAGAACATAGACAGCTCAGCAAGACTGTTAAGAAACCATGAACAGAACATCCGTGAAATATGGGATAACATAAAGAGACCAAACTTAAAAGTCATTGGGATACAGGAAGGTATAGAGGTCCAAACCAAAAGAATGAGCAATGTATTTAATGAAATAATACGAGAAAACTTCCCAGACTTGAAGAATGAGACAGACTCCCAAGTCCTAGAAGCCAACAGGACGCCGAATGTGCAAAATCATTAGAGATCCACACCTAGACGCATTATAATGAAGATACCCAACGTACAGAATAAAGAGAGAATTTTAAAAGCTACAATTGAAAGGAAGCAGATTACATTTAGGGGTAAAGCAATCAGGATAACAGCTGATATTTCAACACAGACTCTGAAAGCTAGAAGATCCTTGAAATATATGTTTTTGTCAGGAGCTTTAGCTTCATTTCTAGTGAAAGCATCAAAGCTGTGTCTGCATCTATGTAACCTGGAGAACATGGTTTCTTATTTTCCAAAAGACATGAGGCGGCAGTGCTGAATTCACTCTTTGTAGGTAAACTGTGGCCACTGAAGGCTAAGTGTCTCCCCGTGTGGACTGTGAAGCCATTTGTTCATCCTCCACTTTTCATGGTGTTTCTTGCCGCTGCACTGGGAGTTTGGTATTTGTTTCACTAAATAAAATGAGTTCAACTGAGACCCAGTGCTGGAGGGAGTTCTGTCATGTATGGTGGGTCAGGGTCTGCAGGAGAATTCACCAACCAGGATTCTATCCCACATAGATTGCCCCCTTGATCATAGCAACCTGATTCTGAACATTGCCCTGAAAATCTCCATATAAAAAGATGCCTTCACATGGAGAGGTTTCAGACATATAAGGTTCTGCTGGATGCATCATGTCAGTCTCAAGCCCTTTGGAAGTAATGGCAGATCCACATGGCCCCACAAGAGATGTTTTATCACACACCTGCACACCACCTGCACACACACCACTATTCAGTAGGCTACAAGTTACTGGCATTTCTGTTCTACACCATTTTCATGAAACCCAGACAATCAAGGCACTATCTGGTACACTCATGATGAGCAAAAGGACATCAAAGGTTCTCCAGTGCCACCTGGTCATTGGAATGGCAAAAAATTCATGGTATTTATGTAGCCACTTTTCAAGGATGAAGTTGGAAGCACTGTTGGTTTCAATTCATTCAGGAACCATTAAATGGTGAGGAAGCTCATTTCAATAAAAGATCTGGAGAACTCTCACAGGCAATTTTTCCCAAGGAGTGAGCTAGATCTCAGTTTAGAAGGGCGAATCTCATTAGTGGCCTATTCCACTGCCACACAAATGACCGCAATTGAAACCAAAACACTCCCACATGACCCTCATCTTCTGCCATAGAGACACTCATCATAACCTCTTGCTGCAGGTTTTCATGAGGGATGCAGCCCAAGACAGTGTCCAAAATAAGCTCACTTACCCCTCAATTGCCTAAAGTCAGGGTGGCCTGGACACCCTTCCTGTGAACCAGGAGTGATCAAATAGGCCTGCCCTTAATACTGCTCTGCTTCTCCATTTTGACTGTACTGATTGTTGAGTATAAATTCTTTGTGTGAATTGGAGTCATGAGAAAATCCAAGCACCTATGCATTAGCCTCTTCAGGGCTTTGAAAAACTCATTTGACCCAAATGATATCTATTCTCACTTGATAGAGGTCAGGACTTACAGAGGAAGGCAAGAGACTTCATCCACATTGACTGCTCTTATGGCCATTTTGGTTTTGGATTCAGACATGGGATCTTTCTGTAGATCTGTCAGGTGCCGAGAATCTAAGCCCCAGCCTCACATAGGGCCAAGGGGCTGATTCAGACACATCCCTTTTGAAGCAATTAAGCAAACAGCCACAGGTGATGCCCATTCATTTTCATTTGAAAACTGTTTTCTTCAGGCTTTACAAAGGGGTTGCCTGAGGCAAAGAAATTCCTGACATTCAGGGCAACAGAACAAAAGGTTAGCAAAAGGCAGAAAGCAGGGTTTCTCCACAGAGGCTTTACTGGTCGCACTGATATCTGAGTTTTCTGAGATGCTCCCATTGCCTTCAGCTATCCAGTACATGGCCATGTAACAAAGCTTGGAGGCGGTACATATCTTGGACACCAAACCATGAGACTATTCCGGAGAGTGGCCAGAATTCAGGAAGAAAACTGGAGCTTAGGAAGATAGTAGGTGTTGTCCATTCATAAGGCAAGCTGCAGTCCATTCATCAATTGCGCAGGATGAATGCTGGGTAGCTTTCTACTAGACAGGGCACTTCCATTGATGCATTCTCTTTTCAAATGTCAACAACCACGGACACAGTGGGATACACTTTTAGAAACCCTCGCCATGTCAAACGACTTTCTAGAAACAATCCACTCAAAAACAAACAATCCACCATCCCTACCTATTCTCAGAACATGAGACAAAACCACAAACTCACACCCACACCCACAAAGCACCTCCTTCCCAGAAGTAGGTCTTTGATTATCCGGAGTTTCCTCTGACTGGTGGGCCATACCATGTTCCCCCGAAATGGCCTGTACTTTCTCAGATTTGGTGTCTTTGCAAGAACAACTACCTGCTTTCTCAGGAAACACCTGTCTTCATAGCTTTCCTGGCATTTGGCCATCCTCACATCAGTTGGTACCAATAAAGACTGACTCTGTCCTTGGTAAATCCAATCAAGTGTGCCAACTGGGACTGGCACTGGCTCTGGGGGCCTAGCTTCCTGGTTCCCAAGTTAAGAGAGTTCCACTACAAAGGAAGTGAGGTGAGGTCACTTTTTTCAGGAACTGAATGAGGTCACTGCCTTGGCAACTACTTTGCCCTAACAGTTGCTTCCAAGGGTCCCATGAGATGGATGCTGCCCCAATTCCTGTGACATTTTTACAAGTTAGAATGGTATATCAACCATAGTCACCCAGGAACAGCTCTCCACACAGGCTTGGTTTGGTCCATCTTCTCTACATTAAGAAGAGAGAGGCTGATTCAGACACAACCCTTCATCCTGACCAGGCTGTTTGCCATGGAAGATGACCTTTGCTCTCTCAGGTCCTTCATACCTGCCTACATGTTTTCCAGGGATAATTTCTGCATGGACCATTGAGGTTCTAAGTAGGTGGAAGATCCCCTCCATCCCTGCATTGTAAGACCAACTCTGTTCCAGCTCTTCTGTAATGTTATATTGAGGGAACAGTGTATGGTTATGCTTAATAACCAGTTCGATTTGGGTTAGGAATCATTCTACGGGATGTATAATGGTATTGGGTAACTGCAATACTTACAAGAATATATAGGTGAAATATAAGTATGAAAACAGAAATCCAGGTAAGATTTGAAGTCCAGAAAGTCATTGGGTCCTTGATTGGATTACTTAGCTTGAATTACGTTCTGCACAGGTATCTCAGATAAATTGATATACAATGGCATAGGAACTTGTACCTTGGATGATTGAATGTAGAAGAGAACATCCCCTCAAACAGAGATAGTCAGTAGGATCAGGAAGATAGTCGGTAAGTATCGGAAGAACAATGAGTATAGGATTTGGACCAAAAGTTATTTAGCAATAGGGTTTCGGTTAGAGAGTGAATTTCAATAACAGCACATGTGAAGGGTCTCTAACAATGATGAAGTGGGGAAAATATGTAGGAATGCAGATATCAATAGAGACATTAGGAAATCAGGCAAAGTATAAAGTGAGTGATAGGATTAGATATTTTCAACAGGGTTGAGGTTGAACATATAATCTTAGGAAGAAACAAATATGTAGTCACCAATCGGATTGACATTTGAGAGCATAAGGCACCCTGGACATGGATGTTTTTAGTAATCCATGTTCACTTTCTATTTAGGATTTTGTAGAATCATAAGTGTGACCTTTGAATTTTGTGTCTAGAATATTACTGTGATGAAATGTATATGTAGATCAGGTGACATGAGTATTTCTTCCACCATTTCTGGAAGCAATATTTTGAAGATGTATAAATTTGTATTGGGGCTACAAAAAGGTGCACCCTGTGTCTATGAATACAGAGGAAATGCATGAATAGACCATACTGTGAATAAATAATAAAACTGGTTTCAACTTGAAATAATAGATTGAAATAAATTTGAAAACAAATAAGAAATCTTATATTAATATACAATCATTCATTCCAACCCATTATACATCTAATGGAAATATGAGGATTTTGGTTTATCATGAAAAGTGTGTGACTTTGCTTCAAATTGATTATGAAAATCGAAAATAATTTGTTTGGAAAGAAGTCTCATGAAAAGACCAGTCAAGAAACCTGGAGGAATACATGTGTTCTGAAGCAGGAAGCGATTGAAAGTGAAACAAATGCCTATAAATTTGCGAAATTTTTGATGAAATATATGTCCTATGATGTCCATAAACTTAAGAAAGAGTAATGTACCAGTGTGGAATAAAAACGAACGTCAAAATACACAACACGTCCAATAGAATTCTACATGCATTGATGTTAAACTGGTTCAGTTACTGTAGAAATATTAGGATTTGAAGGCACCAATCACTGTAGTTAGTTTTCAGTACTAGGAAACAAATATGTACTTCAGGTGGATGAATATTTCTGAGAATAATCTTGTGAAAATTTTATTATAAATCCACATACATGAACATGAATGAATTTTGGGACTCTAAATAAGACACAAATATTTCATATTTTGAAAAATATGGAGACTATATATATATATATATATATATATATATATATATATATATATATATATATATATATATATATATATTTATATATATACACACACACACACACACACAAAACACACACACAGACTTTAAAATGTAGTAATATATGCCAATCGAAATCCATCATGAAATATATATCATCCACAAATGCAAAAATATATATTTTACAGAATATGGATTTATGTATAATTTTGTTCAACTAGGAAGCTCACCCATAGGTTGAATATTCAGTTCCAAAGCGTTTAGGAGGAGTGATCTCTTCTCACAATTTGTATTTGCTGAGGAAGCCACCTCACAAAAATATAGGTGTGATACCAGGTAGCTTTCAGTATGTGCATATAAAAATACATATGTTGAATAGGCTACAGAGAAAGGGAGTCAGTAATACACATATTTTGAACTTTAAAAACACATGGAGAACTATTTAATTAAAAATTGACTAGATTTATAACACATAAACTTTATCATGTAAAAGGCAAGTCCAAATATACATCATGCCTCCTTTGAACTGCTTGTATTTATATTCTGTTTGTGTTATTTTTCTCCATCATATTAGGATTAGTAGCCAGAGTCAAGTAGGGTATGGGATAGTGTCAGGGATTCTGTATTTTGAATGGAAAATTGGAAATTGTATCAAATGTGTGTGCAAATATGTGCAACCCAAAACTTCCCACTCTGATCCAGAACAATGCCTTGACATTACCTTCGCTCCAAGGAAGACACAATTAGAGGAGAAGAGTTAGAAAATTTGTGAATACATGTCTGGAATGGAAAATGCTCAGGAGTTCACAAACTTCGAGATGGTAGAGGAGTTTCCAAAAGCAAGGGACATGGTAAACACAACACCAACATGGAGCTCTTCTGGCCTAAAGACTGTTTGAGAAACTGCATGTGAGATTGGGCACTTGAAATATAAGTTGTTGTCAGAAGTTTTAGCTTTCTTTCTAGTGAGACCATCAAAGATGGGTCTGCATCTATGTGACCTGGACGACATGTTTTCTTATTTTCCAATGAACATGGGCAGCAGTGCTGAATTCTCTCTTTGTAGGTAAACTGTGGCCACTGGGGGCTTAGTGTCTCCCCGTGTCGCTGTGAAGACATTTGGTCATCCTCCACTTTTCGTGGTGTTTCTTGCTGCTGCACAGTGAGTTTGATATTTGCTTTACAAAATACAAGGAGTTCAACTGGGACACAGTGCTGCAGGGAGTTCTGTCACTTGTGGTGGGTTAGAGTCTGCAGGAGAATGCACCATCCAGGCTTCTATCACTCATTGCTTGCTACATTGCCCCCTTTTCCATTGCAACCCAATTCTGAACATTGCCCTGAAACCTCTCTATATAACAAGGTGCCTTTACATAAATGGGTCTGCTGGCTGCTGCAAGTCAATCACATGCTATTTGGAAGCCAATGGCAGATCCACATGGCCCCACCACAGATGTTTTGTCACACACCTGCCCACAACTGCTCAAGGCGCACTACTCAGAAGGTTCCAACTTACTGGCATCTCTGTTCTATGCCATTTTCATGAAACCCAGTAAATCAAGGCCCAGTCTGGTACACTCATGATGAGCATCAGGAGATCTAACTGTTCTCCAGTGCCACCTGGTCATGGGAATTTTAAAAATTTCATGGTATTTATCTAGCCATTTTTCAAAGAGGAATTTGGAGCCACAGTGGGTTTCAATTCATTCATGAACCATTAAATGTTGTGGAAGCTCATTTCAATGAAAGATCTGGAGAACTCTCACAGGCAATGCTTCCCAAAGAGTGGCCTAAAGGTCACATGAGGCCAGGCCCATTGAGGTCTACAATGTGAGGTCCATGGGTGTTTTGACTCTCAAATATGCCTGCCAAGTCTTTCAGAATAAAATCCAGGTATATCCTGGCTGACATTCTCAGTGCTTTGTGGAAAGCCACCCTGGGCTTAGATCTCAGTTTCAAAGGGCAAGTCTAATGCGTGGCCTCCTAAAATCCCAACACAATTCATGTGAATACTTCTCTGAGGTCAGTTCCAGAACTCAGTCTCTAAGGTGAATCAAACCCGAGTTAAAGTCCAGGTGGACCCAGTCTTATCTTCCAACAGCCAAATAAATGACCACAATTAAATCCAAAACACTCCCACATTGCCCTCATCTTCTTCCATATAGACACTCATCATTACCTCTGGCTGGAGGTTTCCATGAGGGGTAAAGCACAAGACAGAGTCTGAAATAATCTAACTTGCCCTCATTTGCCTAAAGTCAGTGTGACCTGGACACCCTTCCTGTAAACAAGGAGTGATTTAATAGGCCTGCCACTAATACTGCTCTGCTTCTCCAATTTGAGGCCTACTGACTGTCATGTATAGATTCTTTATGTGATTTGGATTCATTAGAAAACCCAAGCACATATGGGCTAGCCTCTGCAGGGCTTTGAAGAACTCGATTAATTCAAAGGATCCCCAAATTCACTTGTTGGAGGTCAGGAACCTAACAGAGAAAGGCAATAAACTTCATCTACAATGACTGATTTTTTAGACATTTTGGTTTTGGATGAACACATGGGATCTTTCTTAAGATCCATTAGGCGCTGAATATCTAAGACACAGCCTCACACACGGCCAAGAGGCTGATTCACACACATATCTCTCAAAGCATTTTAGCAAACAGCCACAGGTGATGCCCATTCGTTTCCATTTGAAAACTGTTTTCTTCAGGATTCACAAAGGGGTGGCCTGAGGCAAAGACCTTCCTGACATTCAGGGCAACAGAGGAATAGGGAAGCAAAAGGCCCAAAGCCGGTTTTCTCCACTGAGACTTTCCTTGTCACACTGATATCTGAGTTTTCTGAGATGCTCCCTTTCCTTTCAGCTATAGAATACATTGGCCATGTCACAGAGGTTGGAGGTGGTACATAACTTGGACAAAAAACCATGAGCCTACTCTGGAGAGTGGCCAGATTCAGAAAGAAAACAGGAACTTAGGAAGATAGTACGTGTTGCCCATTGATAAGGCAAGTCACAGTCCATTCATAAATTAGGCAGGATAAATGCTGGAATTCTTTCTACTAGACAGGACACATCCATAGATGAATTCTCTTTTCTAATGAATACAACCACGGACACAGAGAGTTACACAGATATAGAAACACTCACATTGTCAAAGGAATTACTAGACACAGTCCACTCCAAACCCAACAAACTGCCTTTCCTACTTATTCTCAGAACATGAGAAAAAACCACAAACTCACTCCCACACCCACAAAGACACCTCCTTCCCCCAAGTAATTCTGTGACTATCCTGAGTGTCGTCTGACTGGTAGGCCATACTATGTACCCCCAAATGGCCTGTCCTGTCTCAGATATGGTCTCCTTGGCCAAATCTGTGACGTTGTCAGGAGCCAGAAATGGGAATGTACCTTTTTCTCAGGAAAGGCCCCTCTACAAAGCTCTCCTGGCATTTGGCCATCCTCACATCAGTAGGTTCCAGGAAACACTGATTCTGTCCTTGGTAAATCCAAACAAGTGACCTCAATGGGACTGGGACTGGGACTGGCTCTGGTTGCCTGGCTTCTGCACACAAGTTCAGAGAGTTCCATCACCAAGGAAGAGAGGTGAGATCACTTACTTCAGGTAGTGAATGAGGACACTGCCTTGGCAATCACTTTGTCCTAACAGTTGCTTCCAAGGGTCCCATGAGATAGAGGCTGCCCCTACTTCCTGTGACACTTTCACAAGTTAGAATGGTGAATCAACCATAGTCACCCAGGAACAGCTCTCCACACAGGCCTGGTTTGGTCCATTTTCTCTACATTGAGAATAGAGAGGCTCATTAAGATACAACCCTTCATCCTGACCAGGTTGTTTGCAATGGAAGATGAGTTTTGCTCTTTAAGGTCCTTCATAGCTGCCTATATCTTCTCCAGCGATCACATCTGCATGGACCTTTGAGTTTTTCAGCATATGGAATATCCCCTACATTCCTGTATTGTAAGACCAACACTGTCCCTGGTCTTTTGTTAAGTGAGATTGTGGGAACAGTGTATGTTTAGGGTTTAATAACATGTTTGATTTGGGTTAGGAATCATTCTGCTGGATGAATAATGGTATTGGGAACCTGTGATATTTATTAAAACATAGACATAAAATATAAGTATGAAAACAGAAATCTAGGTAAGATTTGAAGCTCAGAAGGGCATTGAGCTGTTGATTGTGATACTTAGCTTTGAATTATGTTCCGCATATATGTCTCAGATAAATCGATAATCAATGGCATAGGACCTTGTACCTTGGATGATTGAATGGAAAAGAGAACTTCCACTCAAACAGGGAAACTCAGTAAGATTAGGAAGATAGTCAGTAGCTTTCAGAAGAAGAGTGAGTACAGGATTTGGACCAAAAATTCTTTATCAATAGGGTTTCGCTTAAAGAGTGAAAGTAAATATCATCACATGTGAAGAGTCACTCACATGGTGAACTGGGGAAAATATTTAGGAAAACAGACATCAATAGAGACATTAGGAAATCAGGCAAAGTATAGAGTGAGTGATAGGATTAGACATTATTAACTGCATTTAGTTTGAATATATAATTTTAGGAAGAAACAAATACGTAGTCACCAATAGGATTGATATTTGAGACTATTAGGCAAACTGGACCTGGATGTTTTTAGGAATCCATGTTCAATTTCCATTTAGGCTTTGGTACAATCATAAGTGTGACTTTTGCTTTTTGTGTCCAGAATATTACTGTGATACAATGTATATGTAGATAAGGTGACCTGAGAATTTCTTCCACCATTTCTGGGAGCAATATTTTGAAGATGTATAAATTAGTATTCGGGGAACAAACAGGTGCACTCTTTGTCTTTGAATATGGAGAATATGCATGTATAGACCATACTGTGAATAAATAATATAACTGGTTCCAACTTCAAATAATGGATTGAATTGAAATGTGAAAATATACAGGAAATCTTATATTGATATACAACCATTCATTCCAACCCCTTTTACATCTAATGGTAATATGAGGATTATGGTTTATCATGAAGAGTGTGTGAGTTTTGCTTAAAATTGATTATGGAAATTGAAAATATTTTTTTTGGAAAAAAGACTCATAAAAAGACCAGTCAAGAAACCTGGAGAAATACATGTGTTCTGAAGCAGGAAGTGACTGAAAGTGAAACAAATACTTATAAATTTGTGAAATTGTAGATGAAATACATATCCTCTGATGTGCATTCACTGAAGGAATAGTAATGTACCAGTGTTGAGTAAAAATGAACGTCAAAATAAACATCATGTCCCATAGGAATCTTCTTGCATTGATGTTAAACTGAGTCAGTTAATGTAGAAATATTAGGATTTGAATGCACCATTCACTGAATTTAGTTTTCAGTCCTAAGAAACAAATATGTATTTCAGGTGGATGAATATTTCCGAGAATAATCTTGTGAAAATTTGATTATAATTCCACATACATGAACATGAATGAATTTGAAAATTTGATTATAATTCCACATACATTAACATGAATGAATTTTGGGACTGTACATAAGACACATCTATTTCATATTTTGAAATATATGGAGAGTGTGCATATATATATATATATATATATATATATATATATATATATATATATATACAAGAGTGTGTATACACACACAAACACACACAAAACAGACATTAAAAAGTAGCAATATATATGCCAATTGAAATTCTTCATGAAATATATATCATCCACAGATCCAAAAATCTTCATTTTACTGAGCGTGGATTTATGTGTAATATTGTTTAACTAGGAAGCTCACCCATAGCTTAAATTTTCAGTTACAACATCGTTTAGAAGGAGTGATCTCTTCTCATAATTTGTATCTGCCAAGTCAGCAACCTCACAAAAATGTACGTGTGATACCAGGTAGGATTCTATATGTGCATATAAAAATACATGTGCTGAATATGCTACAGAGAAAGGGAGACAGGAATTCACATATTTGTCAACTTTAAAAACACATTGAGAGAGGGAGGGGCAGATCTGCCAATCGCTCCTTCAAGGTAGGCGGACCTGCGACCCACCGGCTGAACAGGACCAGTGGCCCGCCACCGTGGAAAACACATCGCCCTGGTTGGGGGAGGGGCAATGCCGCCGGGCCTGCAAGGTAGGCAGACCTGTGACCCACAGCAGGACAGGCCCAGCAATCTGCGGAGGGGCAGAGACGCCCTCTGCGCCTGCAAGGTAGGTGGACCTGCAACCACCGACAGACCAGGCCTATGGCCCGCCAGCATGGTAGACACATCGTCCCGGTTGGGGGAGGGGCGGAGCAGCCACAGGCGCCTGCAAGGTAGACAGACCTGCAAGGGACAGACAAAACAGACCCAGTGGCCCGCGGATGCTCAAAGCTGCCGCCCACGCCTGCAAAGTAGCCCGACTTGCGACCCACTGGCAGAACAGGCCCAGTGCCTGCAGAGGGGCAGAGTTGCTGCTCGCACCTTCAAGGTAGGCGGACCAGCTACCGACTTACAGAACAGGCCCAGCAGCCTGCTGGTGTGGTAGGCACATTGTCCCAATTGTAGGAGGGGCAGAGCCACCACCCGTGCCTGCGAGGGAGACTTTGAAACTATACAAGAGCAATATAAATATATAGGGGAAAAATTCAATAACACAACAGTTTCACCAAGCAGAAAGGAATATGAACAGTATGAAAAGACAAGGAAAGAAAGGACCATAAGCAATGCAGGTAAAGTCAACATTAGAAGAGGTAATATCTGCAGAAGATGGAATGTCAGATAAAGAACTCAGGATATACATGCTTCAGATGATCTGGAGTCTCAAGGAAGACATTAGAGAGCAAAATCAGACAATGAAAGATCACCTTGATAATGAATTACATAAAAAAAATCCAAGAAGCATAAGATCAACTATACAGGGAGATAAAGATAATAAAATCAAACAAACAGAAATCCTAGGAATGCAGGAATCAATAAACCAACTTAAAAACTCAATTGAGAATACTACCAGCAGAGTAGAACACTTAGAAGATAGAACATCAGACAATGAAGACAAATTATTTCAACTTGAAAAGAACACAGACAGCTCAGCAAGACTTTTAAGAAACCATGAGCAGAACATCCAAGAAATATGGGATAACATAAAAAGACCAAACTTAAGAGTCATTGGGATACAGGAAGGTATAGAGGTCCAAACAAAAGGAATGAGCAATATATTCAATGAAATAAAGGAGAAAACTTCCCAGACTTGTAGAATGAGACAGAATCGCAAATCCTAGAAGCTTACAGGATGCCAAATGTGCAAAATCATAAGAGATTCACACCTAGACATATTATAATGAAGATGCCCAACATACAGAAAAAGGAGAGAATTTTAAAAGCTACAAGATAAAGGAAGCAGATTACATTTAGTGGTAAACCAATCAGGATAACAGCTGATCTTTCAACACAGATTCTGAAAGCTAGAAGATCCTGCAATAACATTTTTCAAACACTGAAAGAAAATGGGTTCCATCCAAGAATTGTGTATCCAGCGAAATTAAGCTTCAGGATAGAAGATGAAATTAAAACTTTCCACGATAAACAAAAATTAAAAGAATTTGCAGCTAGAAAACGATTTCTTAAAAACATCCTTGGCAAAACATCACAGGAAGGGGAAATGGAAAATAACAATGAAAACCAACAGTGGGAGGTAGAGGAGTAAAGGGGGGAAAATAATCAAGGAGGAAAACAAACCATGCTTAGTAACATAAATATACAAATATGGCTGGAAGAACAACCCATATCTCAATAATAACCCTAAATGTTAATGGCTTAAACTCACCAATTAAGAGACACAGGCTAGTAGAATGGATCATAAAACAAGACCCAACAATATGCTGCCTACTGGAGACACATTTGTTAGGAAAAGATATACATAGACTGAAGGTGAAAAGTTGGGAAAAATCATATCACTCATATGGACTTCGGAAACAAGCAGAAGTGTCCATACTCATATCAAATAAAATAGATTTCAAGCCAAAGTTAATCAAAAGGGATAAAGAGGGACACTACATACTGCTCAAGGAAACCATACACCAACAAGACAAAACAATCATAAATATATATGCCCCAAACATTGGTGCAGCTATGTTCATTAAACAAATTCTTCTCAAGTTCAAGATTCTAATAAACCAATATACAATACTCATGGGAGACTCAAACACACCTCTCTCACTACTGGACTGATCTTCCAAACAAAAGTTGAATAATGAAACTATAGAACTCAATAACACAATTAATAACCCAGACTTATGATATATATATATATATAGAATATACCACCCAACATCAAGCAGTTACACTTTTTTCTCAGCAGCACATGGATACTTCTCAAAAAATAAATCATATATTATGTCACAGAGCTACTCTTAGACAATATAAAGGAGTAGATATAATACCAGGCATCTTATCTGATCATAAGGAAATGAAACTGAAAATCAACAATGAAAGAAAGAAGGAAAAATCATGTATCACATGGAGAATGAAAAATAGGTTACTGAATGATCAATGGGTTATAGAAGACATCAAGGAGGAAATTAAAAAATTCTTAGAGATAAATGAAAACACAGACATTACATATCAGAATCTATGGGACACATTGAAAGCAGTTCTAAGAACAAAATTCATTGCTTGGATTTCATTCCTTAAAAAAAGGAAAAAAAAAAAAAACAAATAAATGATCTCATACTTCATCTCAGAATCCAAGAAAAAGAAGAGCAAAACAACAGCAAAAGAAGTAGAAGCCAAGAAATAATTAAAATCAGAGCTGAAATTAATGAAATCAAAACAAAGAAACAATTGAAAAAATTGACAAAACTAAAAGATGGTTCTTTGAAAAAATAAATAAAATCGACCGACCCTTAGCCAAGCTAACAAAGAAAAGAATAGGGAGAATTCAGTATCACAACAGATAGTTCAGAAATACAGAAGATAATCCGAAATTATTTTGAATTCTTATTCTTCAATAAAATAGAAGATAGTGAAGGCATCGATAAATTTCTCAAGTCATATAATCTGCCCAGATTGAGTCAGGAGGATATAGGCAACCTAAACAGACCCATAACAATTGAGGAAATAGAATAAACCATCAAAAGACTACCAACTAAGAAAAGCCCAGGACCGGATGGGTATACAGCAGAGTTTTACAAAACCTTTAAAGAGGAACTAATACCATTACTTTTCAAGCTATTTCAGGAAAAATGCAAAAATCCTCAATGAAATTGTGGCGAATCGGATACAAAAACATATTAAAAAAATTGTGCACCATGATCAAGTAGAATTCATCCCTGGGATGCAAGGCTGGTTCAATATACAGAAATCAATAAATGTTATTCATCACATCAATAGACTTAAAAATAAGAACCATTTGATCATCTCGATAGATGCAGAAAAAGCATTCGACAATGTACAGCATCCCTTTATGTTCAAAACTCTGGAAAAACTAGGGATAACAGGAACATACCTCAATAATGTAAAAGCAATCTATGCTAAGCCTCAGGCTAGCATCATTCTGAATAGAGAAAAATTGAAGGCATTCCCTCTAAAATCTGGAAGAAGATAGGGATGCCCTCTCTCACTACTTCTGTTCAACATAGTTCTCGAAACACTGGCCAGAGCAATTAGAGAGATTAAAGAAATCAAAGGCATAAAAATAGGAAAAGAAGAACGTAAATTATCACTATTTGAAGATGACATGATTCTATACTTAGCAGACCCAAAAAGGTATACAAAGAAACTATTAGAGCTAATAAATGAATTCACCAAAGTGGCAGGATATAAAATCAATACGCATAAATCAAAGGCATTCCTGTATATCAGCAACAAATCCTCTGAAATAGAAATGAGGACAACCACTCCATTCAAAATATCCACACACACACACACACACACAAAAATACTTGGGAATCAACCTAACAAAAGAGGTGAAAGACTTATAAAATGAAAACTACAGAACCCTAAAGAGAGAAATAGAAGAAGATCTTAGAAGATGGAAAAATATACTATGTTCATGGATAGGCAGAACTAACATCATCAAAATGGCAATATAACCAAAATTCTCTATATTTTAAATGCAATGCCAATCGGGTATAAAAGCATGCAATGGAGGAAGGATAGCATCTTCAACAAATGGTTCTGGGAAAACTGGAAATTCATATGCAACAAAATGAAACTGAATCCATTTCTCTCGTCATGCACAAAAGTTAACTCAAAATGGATTAAGGAGCTTGATAGCAAATCAGAGACACTGCATCTGATACAAGAAAAAGTTGGCTATGATCTACATACTGTGGGGTTGGGCTCCTAATTCCTCAATAGGACACCCATAGCACACGAGTTAATAACTAGAATTAACAAATGGGACTTACTCAAACTAAAAAGTTTTTTCTCATCAAAAGAAAAAATAAGAGAGGTAAATAAGTAGTCTACATCCTGGGAACAAATCTTTACTCCTCACACTTCAGATAGAGCCCTAATATCCAGAGTATACAAAGAACTCAAAAAATTAAACAATAAGAAAACGAATAACCCAATCAACAAATGGTCCAAGGACCTGAACAGACACTTCTCAGATGAGGACATACAATCAATCAATAAGTACATGAAAAAATGCTCACAATCTCTTGCAGTCAGAAAAATGGAAAACAAACCCACCCTAAGATACCATCTCACTCCAGTATGATTGGCAGCCATTATGAAGTCAAACAACAAGTGCTGGCGAGGATGTGGGGAAAAGGGTACACCTGTACATTGCTGGTGGGACTGCAAATTGGTGCAGCCAATTTGAAAGAAGTATGGAGATTTCTTGGAAGCTAGGAATGGAACCACCATTTGACCCAGCTATTCCCCTTCTCAGTGTATTCCGTAAGACCTAAAAAGTGCATGCTGCATTGACACTGCTACATTGATGTTCATAGCAGCACAATTCAAAATAGCAAGAGTGTGGAACCAACTTAGATGCCCTTCAATAGATGAAGGAAAAAAAAATGTGGCATTTATACACAATGGAATAATACTCTGCATTAAAAAATGTCAAAATCATAGAATTTGCCGGGAAATAGATGGCATTAGAACAGATTATGCTAAGTGAAGCTAGCCAATCCCTAAAAAAAAAAAACAAATGCCAATAGTTTTATTTGATATAAAGAGAGTAACTAAGAACAGAGTTGGGAGGAAGAGCATGAGAAGAAAATTAACATTAAACGGGGGTGAGAGGTGGAAGAGAAAAGGAAAGAGAAGGAAAATTGCATGGAAATGGAAGGAGACCCTCATGGTTATACAAAATTACATACAAGAGGAAGTTAGGGGAAAGGGGGGAAAAAACCAAGGGGGAGAAATGAATTACAGTAGATGGAGTAGAGAGAGAAGATGGGAGGGGAGGGGATGGGGAATAGTAGAGGATAGGAAAGACAGCCGACTACAACAGACACTACTATTGCAATACGTAAAACAGTGGATGTGTAACAGATGTGATGCTGAAACCTGTATACGGGGTAAAAATGGGAGTTCATAACCCACTTGAATCAAAGTGTGAAATATGATATGTCAAGCAATAGGTAAAGTTTTGAACAACCAACAATAAAAATTAAAGGAAAAAAACACATAGAGAACTATTTCAATGAAAAATGGACTAGATATATAACACCTACCCTTTATCATGCAAAAGGCAAGTCCAACTATACACCATGCTTCCTCTGAACGGCTTGTATTTCTATTCTGTTTGTGTTATTATTCTCCATCATAGTAGGATTAGTAGTCAGAGTCTAGTAGGGTATGGGTTAGTGTCAGGGATTCAGTATTTTGAATGGAAAAAAGGAAAATGAATCCAATGTGCATGCAAATATGGGCTACACAATAAATTTCCCACTCTCATCCAGAACAATGGCTTCACATTACCTTCGCCCCAAATAAGACGCAATTAGAGGAGAAGAGTTGGAAAATCTGTGAATATATATCTGGAATGGAAAATTCAAAGGAGTTCACAACCTTGGATGTGGTAGAGGAGTTTCCAAATGTAAGGGACAAGGTAAACACTCCACATACTTGTAGCTCTTCTGGCCTAAAGTCTTCTTGAGAAACTGCCTCTGATGTTGGGAACTCAAAATATATGTTGTTGTCAGGAGCTTTAGCTTTCTTTCTAGTGAGACCATCAGAGCTGGGTCTACATCTATGTGACCTGGAGGACGTGCTTTCTTATTTTCCAATGAACACTAGGCTACAGTACTGAATTCTCTCTTTGTAAGTAAACTGTGACCACTGGGGTCTAAGAGTCTCCCCGTGTGGACTGTGAAGGCATTTGGTCATTCTCCACTTTTCGTGGTGTTTCTTGCTGCTACACTGGGAGATTGGTATTTTCTACACAAAATACAAGGAGTTGAACTGGGACACAGTGCTGAAGGGAGTTCTGTCATGTGTAGTGGGTCATGGACTGCAGGAGAATGCACCAACCAGGCTTCTAGCCCACATAGATTGGCCCCTTGTCCATAGCAACTTGATTATGAACATTGCCCTAAAAATTCTCCATATACCAATATGCCTTTACATATAAGGGTTTCCTGGCTGCACCACGTCAGTCACATGCCATTTGGAAGCAATGGCAGATCCACATGGCCCCACCATGGATGTTTTATCACAAACCTGCACACCAAAGCTTGCGCCTACAATTGAGGAGTATCCAACTTACTGGCATCTCTGTTCTACACCATTTTAATGAAACTCAGTCAATAAAGGCACTCATGATCAGCAATAGGGCATACAAAGGTTCTCCAGTGCCACCTGGTCATAGGAATTTCAAAAATTTTATGGTATTTATCTAGCCATTTTTTAAGGTGGAAGTTGGAGGCACTGTGGGTTTCAATTCATTTAGGAACCATTAAATTGTGAGGAAGCTCATTTCAATGAAATCTCTGGAGGACACTCAAAGGCAAGTCTTCCCAAAGAGTCGCCAAAAGGTCACATGAAGCCAGGCCCATTGAGGTCTACAGTGTGAGGTCTATGTGTGTTTTCACTATGGCTGCCAAGTCTTTCAGAATAAAATCTTGTGATATCCTGGGTGAGATTCCCAGTGCTCTGTGGAAAGCCAGCCTGGGCCTAGGTCTCAGTTTCCAAGAGCGAGTCTCATGTGTGGCCTCCTAAAAACTCAAAACAATTCATGCCAATACTTCTCTGAGTTCAGTTCCATAACTCAGTCTCTAAGGGGAATCACACCAGATTTCAAGTCCTGGTTGACCTACTCATCTCTTCCAACCCCAACACAAATGACCAAAATTAAACCAAAACATTCCCACATGACCCTCATCTTATTGCATATAGACACTCATCTTAACCTCTGGCTGGAAGTTTCCATGAAGGACACAGCCCAAGACAGTGTCCAAAATAGGCTTCCTTGCCCCTTATTTTCCTAATGTCAGGGTGGCCTGAACACCCTTCCTGTAACCCAGGAGTGATCAAATAGGCCTGCTGTAATACTGCTCTGCTTCTCCAATTTGAGGCCTACTGACAGTGGGGTTTAGAATCTTTATGTGAATTGGAGTCATAAGAAAACACAAACACCACTGGGCTAGCATGTGCAGGGCTTTGAAGAAATCATTTTACCCAAATGATCCCTATTCTCACTTGATGGAGTTCAGGAACCTTACAGTGGAAGGCAAGAGACTTTATCCTCAATGACTCCTCTTTTGGGCATTTTGGTTTTGGATTCACACATGGGATCTTTCTTTATATCAATCAGGTGCTAAGAATCTAAGCCACAGCCTCACACAGGGCCAAGAGGCTGATTCAGACACACCCCTTTCTAAAGCAATTAGGCAAAGAGCCACAGGTGAGGCCCATTCATTTCCATTTGAAAAGTGTTTTGTTCTGGCTTCCAGAAGGTGTGGCCTGAGGCAAAGAAATTCCTGACATACAGGGGAATAGAACAAAAGGTAAGCAAAAGGCCCAAAGCACGGTTTTTCCACTGAGACTTTACTGGTCACACTGATATCTGAGTTTTCTTAGTTGCTCGCCATTCCCTTCAGCTATCCAGTACATGGCCATGTCACAGAGCTTGAAGGTGGTACTTCTCTTGGACACAAAACCATGAGCCTATTCTGGAGAGTGGCCAGAATTTAAAAATAAAACCAGAACTTAGGAAAATAGCAGGTGTTGCCCATCGATAAGGGAAGCCGCAGTGCATTCATATATTCGGCTGGATGAATGCTGGGAAGCTTTCTACCAGACAGGACACATCCATTCATGCATTCTCTTTTCTAATGTCTACAACCAAGGACACAATGGGATACACAGACATAGAAACACTTGCTTTATCAAATCACTTATTAGAAACAGTTCACTCCAAACCAAACAAACCGCCATTCCTACCTATTCTGAGAACATGAGACAAAAGCACAAACACACACCCACACCCACAAAGCACCTTCTTCCCCCAAGTAGGTCTCTGACTATCCGGAGAGTCCTCTGACTATTGGGCCAAACTATGTTCCCCCGAAATTGCCTGTCCTGTTTCAGATCTGGTTTCCTTGGCCAACTCTGTAAAGTTGTCAGGAGGCAGCGGTGATCCACTACCTGCTTTCTCAGGAAAGGCCACTCTTCAGAGCTTTCCTGGCTTTTGGCAATCCTCATATCAGTAGGTACCAACAAAGACTGATTCTGTCCTTGGTAAATCCAAAGAAGTGAGACCACTGCTACTGGGACTGGAATGGGATTTGGGTGCCTGGATTCTTTGATCCCAAATTCAGAGAGTTCTATCACCAAGGATGTGAGGTGAGGTCTGAGGTCACTTCCTTTAGGAACTGAATGAGCTCACACCATTTGCAACCACTTTGTCCTACAGTTGCTTCCAAGGGTCCCCTGAAATGAAGGCTGCCCCTGCTTCCTGTTACAGTTTCACGAGTTTGAATGGTATATTAACCATAGGCAACCAGGAACAGCTCTCCACACAGCCTGGTTTGGTTCTTCTTCTCTACATTAAGAAGAAAGAGGCTGATTCAGACATATCCCTTCATCCTGACCAGGTTGTTTGCAAGAGAAGATGACTTTTGCTCACTCAGTTCCTTCATAGCTGCCTACAACTTCTCCAGGGATCATTTTTACATGTACCTTTGAGTTTCTTAGCAATAGGAAGTTCCCCTACATTCCTATATTGTAAGACCTACTCTGTCCCTGCTCTTCTGTAAAGTTATATTGAGGGAACAGTGTATGGTTAGGGTTAATAACAGGTTCAATTTGCATTAGGAATCATTCTGCTGGATGAATAATGGTATTGGAAACCTGCGATATTTACAACAATATATAGGTGAAACATAAGTATGAAAACAGAAATCTATTTAAGATTTGAAGCCCAGAAGAGCATTGGGACCTTGATTGTGATACTGAGCTTTGATTTATTTTCTGCACAGATGTCTCAGATACATCAATATACAATGGCAAAGTTCCATGTATTTTGGATGATTGATTGTCAAAGAGAACTTCCAGTCAAAAAGGGATAATCAGTAGGATTAGGAAGATAGTCGGTAGGTTTAGAAAGGAGAGTGAGCATAGGATTTGGACCAAAAGTTCTTTAGCTATAGGGTTTCGGGTATAGAGTGAATGTAAATGTCACCACATGTGAAGAGTCAGTCACAATGATGAACTGGGGAAAATATGTAGGAAAGCAGATATCAATAGAGACATTAGGAAATCTGGCAAAGTGTACTCGGTAGCGAAAGGTTAATATAATAGGTACTTATCACTTCCTGTTTTCTGTATGCTTAATAAAACACTGTTGAAATCTTGAGAACTGTTTGCTAATCTTGTTCCCAGAATGTTCTGTCCTCAACTGCCAAACTGCAGAAAGTACTTCCTCACCCAGTTGCCCACAAACAGCTCACTCGCCTGGACCCATCAATAAACATCCTGCCCTGCCCTCTCAAAGGAAAGTATATAAGCTCTGCTTAAGCTGTTTTCAGGGCTCTCTGCTCTATTCAAGTGAACTCTGAGCCCCAGCATGCTGGACCCATAATAAACCCTTTGCTTTTGCATGAGACAGTCTCTTGGTGGTTTCTTCCCCGGACGCTCGCCCGACCTTTACATATGGAGGTTCCACTGAGATCCAGCAGCGGCAGATGAGAGACCCCAACGGGCTCCTCTCGGGGTATGTAAGGCGCCTCTTTCTGGTTTCAGGTTTCAGGTTAGGGCTTGGCAAAATGGCTGTTGATGAAGAGTGTGAGCTCTCTCCGACGATGGCTGACAGACATGTCATAGAGCCACAGGCCACGTCACTGGGGGACTCCCCGGAGAACTCGGGAAATCGAGGAACAATAGTCTCCTCAACTCAGTGATATTTTGTTTCAGATTCGGCATATCCAGCCCATCAGGTTTTGCCGGCTACTCAGTCCTGGTCTCAGTGTTGGACGTCCATTGCCTGTCTTTATTGTTTTGTATTGTCTGTGTCGTGTGTCGTTGCTTTTACTGATTGTTTATCTTTCATAATGGGATAGAGCACTTCAATGCCTCTTTCCCTGACCCTTGATCATTGCACCAAAGTCCACTTAAGGGCTCAGAATCTTTCTTTTTCAGTAAAACGCTGGACCTGGCAGACTCTCTGTGCCTCAGAATGGCCCACCTTTGGATTCAGATAGCCCCTAGAAGGATCTTTCTACTTCCCACTAATTTAAAAAGTCAGAGATATTGACTTTCAGCCAGCGCCACATAGACATCAGGATCAAGAGACATATATCTTAACTTTTCAGGACATCTGCAATTCTCCTCCTCCATGTGTGAAGCTTTTCCTTGCCCCTGCCCCCACTCCTACTCCTTCCCTCATGCTCTCTCAAACCTTCTGCTCCTCCTCCTCCTTCAACCTCTGTTCTCCCTGAGTCACAAGATTTGACTCTACTGGACTCTCGTCCTACTACTTATTCCCTGCCCTCGTCCCCCAACCCCCAACACCCTCTAAGTAATTCCCCTGCTGCTGACTCAGCCTGTCCGCCATTGGAGGAAGCTAAGCGAGCCCAGCGCACTCCAAATAACTCCCCTGCAGCAAACACACCCCCTCCTCCCCTGGAGGATGCTGGCCCGGCTAAAGGAATTTGCCGGCGTTGAATGATTGAAATCCCTGGAACTCCCGTGATGCTCCCTCTCCATTTCTAAGGAACAATGATTGATGACAACCATGGGGGAAAAGTGCAAGCCTACCAGTTTTTACCTTTCTCCTCTTCAGACCTAAATAACTGGAAAAATAACAATCCCCCTTTTACTGAGGACCCCACCTGGGTCTCAGGTGTGGTTGAATCATTGATGTTTTCACACCAGCCTACTTGGGATGACTGCCAACAACTCCTAGGGACTCTCTTCATGACAGAGGAACAAAAGAGAATCTTCCTGGATTCTAGAAAAAAATATTCTCGGACCAGATGGGTGACCGACAAAACTTCCCAACATATGCAAAGCCGCCTTTCCCTTGCACAGACCCAACTGGGACCCCAAAACCTGTGAAGGTAATGAGCATCCTTCCTCTTATTGCCGGGCTCTAATAGTGGGTATCTTAGTGGCCGCTAGGCGATCAACTATTTTGGCCAAGGTAAGAGAGATTATTCAAGGGACTGATGAATGTCCCTCCATGTTCCTACAGGGAATTATGGAGGCATATAAGAGATTTACTCCTTTCGATCCTCAGGCAGAGAATCAAAAGGCATCTGTCATGGTGGCCTTTATTGGGCAAGCTGTTCTGGATATTAAAAGACAGTTACAATGCTTAGATGGATTACAAGATATGACTTTGAGAGGTTTAGTCAGAGAAGCCAAGAAGGTATACTAAGAGAGAAACTGAGGAAGAGTATGGAGCAAAGGGAGGATAAAAGAAACAAAAGACAGACTAAGGCATTGACTAAGGTCCTGGTCACAACAACAAATAGACCAGAAATTAAGAAACATGGAGACAGGAAGGGACACCGGGGACCACACTAGAGGCCACCCCTGGCCTCAATTCAATGTGCCTACTCTAAAAAAAAGGACACTGGGCTAAAGAGTGCCCTAGAAAGAGACAGCCAGGCCAGCTGGACATTCTGATTCTGTAGGATTACTAAGAAAGTCGGGGCTCAGATCCTCTCCTTGAGCTCAGGTTAACTTTTGAAGTGGAGGGGACCCCAGTATACATTGAAGTGGATACAGGGGCAATATATTCTGCCTTTAAGGCCCCATTGGAACCTCTATCAAATAAAAGGTCTCTAATTCAAGGGGCTAATGGCAGTAAATACCAGGCTTGGACAACTAAGAGGACCATGGACCAGGGGAAAGGAAAAATCCATCACTCCTTCCTAGTAATCCCAGAATGCATGGCCCCATTGATTGGCAGAGATCTGCTCACAAAGCTCTGGGCCAAAATAACTTTTAACCCTGAAGGCCCCCAAGTGGAATTTCTAAATCCTTCAGTAAAAACTCCTATAATCACGGCTCTAACTATGTCAGTAGAAAATGTACATCAAATCACTCACCTTGGTTCAAAGAAACTGCATTCATTTTTGAAGGATCAAAAACAGTTTTCCACTAACCGACTCACAGTGAAAGGAAACAACTGAATGGATAACAAAAGCCTGTTGGGTCCATCAATTGGTTAATTCTTACCCTTCCAAGCTTCCTGCAGGAAAGCACCTACGAGGAACCAGACCAGGACAATTCTGGGAAGTGGACTTTACTGAAATTAAGCCAGCAAGGAATGGACTTAAATATCTCCTAGTCTTTGAAGATATATTTTCAGGATGGATTGAAGCTTTCCCCCCCAAAAAAAAGAAAAGAAAAAAATGAAACAGCGCAAATGGTGGTCAAGAAGATTCTGGAAGATATTTTTCCAAGGTATGGGCTGCCTAAAGTAATAGGGTCTGATAATGGACCGGCGTTCGTGGCCCAGGTAACTCAGAGGTTAGCAAGGACCCTGGGGATTAATTGGAAATTACATTGTGTTTACAGACCCCCGAGTTCAGGACAGGTAGAAAGAATGAATAGAACCATTAAAGAGACCATAACGAAATTAAGCTTAGAGATCGGCATAAAAGATTGCACTATGCTCCTGCTTTATGTACTGTTTCATGCAAGAAATACTCAATCTATTTCTTTGTGTAACCTCACACCCTGTGAAATTCTCTATGGTGTTTCTCCTCCAGTAAGGGTCCTACCCCAACTCTAAGACCTAACGATTCCTTCCACACCCCCTTGCTTAACAGACTTAAAGCTCTTGAAAGAACTCAGAGACACCTGTGAAAACAGATGGCCACTGCCTACCAACCTGGGGATGAGGGGACTCTACAGCGATATCAAATAGAGACTTCATCTATGTAAGACGACATCTGGTGTCATCCCTGGAACTCCCCTGAAAAGGACCATACCAGGTGCTACTTATAACACCTACAGGGTAAAGGTAGTCAAAATCACTTCCTGGATCCCTACCTCTCATCTCAAGCCTGTGCCCTGTCCAGACTCTGGCTGGAAACTGGAAAAGACTGGAAACCCTTTCAAATCGTGGATTCACTGTGTGGATAAGGCTATACACTCTCCCCTTGACCACCAGTAGTCCTAACCCTCATAAGCCTGTTCAGCAGCGATGTCTGATCACAAATCCTACTGGAAAGGAAGTATGGTCTATCTTGCATACAGCCCGCTTAGGGACCTGGTGGCCATCTCTCCAGCCAGACATTTGTCAGCTGCGTATAGGTCTTCCCTATTGGGATATCCCTAATGAAGAGGATCCCACTAAAATTCCATTAAATTCCTTCCATACCATAGATAATGGAAACAAACATTATTGATGTAGGGACACGTGAGCCAGATGCTGGTTGGCTAGCCTAGATTACTATGTTTGCCCAGTGTACTATCAAAGCCACAAACAGTCAAGGCTGTGTGCTGGAAACGCCAACATCTTCTGTAAGTCATGGGGATGTGAGCATACAGGGACTGCCACATGGAACCCAAACTCCTCATCAAATTCTGTACACAGCATTGGCCATATTACCAATTAGACAACCAAAACTGATGGCCCCCTGAGGGGTCTCTAGATCTTCAAATTCTGTGTGACCTTTTTAACTTCTGCAAGTGCTCAAAAGGGTGAAAGGAGATTCCTCTATGTGGAGGTCTTTTCTCTCCTTTGCTCACATCGTGAACTATGCTTCTCCAATACATGCTCACCCTCAGCCTTCTGCTCTAGACTCTCTGTTGTCACTCCCACATCATCAACTTGATTTCTCCCCTCCAATTACTATATTAAAAACCCAAACCTCCACCGTTTCTCAGACCATTGCCCCCTTGCTGAGGTAGCAGGTACTGAGGTAACCCTCCACTCACTCACTCCTCTCTTCTCCTGTCAGTGCCCACACTAGGTCCCACCAGGTCCTCTTACCAGCTAACCCAAAGCTCAAACCAGCTGAGAAGAGCCCTCAGACCCCTATCCAAGATGTAATGAAAATGGCCTTTAAAGTTGCTTTGTCATCACTGAAAACAGGTTACTAAGAATTTAAAGTCCCTTACAGGCTTTTTGGGATACTCACTCCCATCTCCCTCTCTGTTCTACCCGTTCTACTACTCATGTTTTTGGTGCTAGGAAGATCTCAAAACCCTTTTCCATTATTCTTTTACATCTCTCCTTCCTCATTCTCAGATCCAAAGAGCTGCGCTCAGCCCTGCATTTCCCGTATTCCCCCTCTGTACCAGGCCCACAGGAAAGTCTTAACTGACCTTATCCAGAAGTTTTCACCATGGCTAACTTTAGGACTTTCAGCAAAAGAGTCCCTATAAAAGAGTTCAGTGTAGATAAACTTCCTCTTTTTGTGTTGCCCTGGTCTACCTGGCAACTGGCTGAAAAAAATCAGCACTCCTGAGCTAGACACACCCTTACTAGTTTTTCACAACATATGTGATCAAGGCCTCTGGCCTTGAGCTGGGGCTTCATAGAGATGGCTATATTTGTAAGATGGATAAGTTGCAAACTGGGCTCCATGGAAACAGCTGGCAGAGGGAAAAAAGGGGAAAAAAAACTCTCCCACACCCAGGTGTCCTTGAAAATTTAACTTGCCCAGAACTGAGGAAAAATCAGAAACAAAAACTGCTCTTTGTGAACTTCTGCAGACTGTGAACTTCAGAGCCCCTTCCCTTACATGTTGGGTACAAAATTCTGAAACTACCTAAACTTGGGTTTCAGGGGATTAATTGATTACAACAGAAGCAATGCCCTCTGAATCTGGTTGCAACCAAATATGACTGTTTCCTTGTCTTTGGTGCTATCTTAGGTGCCTTGCCTTTTCCGTCCCTACAACAATATAATTCTATATACTTAAACGTTGTTTATGTTTTTATGAAATGGTCAACAGAAGTGATTAATTGTGTAATGGTGCAGATGTTTCCCAGAGTGCTCTATTATGACGCAGGTTCATTTGAAGATCAAATAGAGGGGCATACAACCGGTTCAGGTGGGAACATATATCTCTCACCTTAGCCATTCTATTATGAATAGGAGTTGCTGCCCGGGTTCGCACAGGAACCACTGCCCTGGTCCATGGGACACAACAAATGACCCAATTAGAAGCAGCAATAGATCAAAACTTAAAGATATTAGAAAATTCCATCACAGCTTTGCAGGAATCTTTTACCTCTCTCTTTGAAGTTTGCTGGGAGCCATCAGCCAAGTAGGTATGACAAATTCCTTGCCAGCTTACTCCCATGCTGTCTAGTGGAAGGACTTCTGAAAGGTGACCTTGCTCAAGAACCAGGGCAGGATCCGTGTTTAGGGTGTTCCCCCTTTAGAATAGGGCGGTTTAGCATAATAGGAGATTAGGGTGTTCCCCCTTTAGAATAGGGCAGTTTAGCATAATAGGAGATTAGGGTGTTCCCCCTTTAGAATAGGGCGTATCCTGCTGCTGAGTTCCTCTTGAGTGCTTAGGGTCAGACAGTATATTTTGGGAGACAGAAGCCCATGCAGAGTGGATTTGGGAGAGAGTGGATTTGGGCAGAGAACGTGGATTCCCCCAGAGCGTGTTTGTAGACGGCCGGTGTGAGTTCGGGAATAAAGAATTGCTGTTTGAATCTACAAGCTGTGTGGAGACTCGTGATTTGTGCCCAGCCAAAGACTGCGGCAGAAGTTGTTTTACAGAAAAGTCGAGGGTTGGACCTCCATTTCATGAGAGAAGGGAGCCTTTGTGCTGCATTGAGGAAAGAATGTTTTGTTTTTTTTTTTTTTTATGTCGACCATACTGGAGTTGTAACAAACTCTATGAGTAAATTAAAAAGATTCCTTGAAGAGCATCAAAGAGAGATAGAGACCCAAAATTGGTGGTTTGAGTCTTGGTTTACACAGTCCCCCTGGTTAACTACATTTTAATCAACCCTGGCCGGTCCAATAATAATCCTCATTTTATTGCTTACTATAAAACCCTGTTTCTCAACCATGTAATTTCTTTTCTCCAAGCTCAAATTGGACAAGTTAAACTTATGTTAATACCCCACTAGCATACATAAAATGTGACACCCCCCAACAATCACTTTTATGATTAAAAGTAGCCAGAAGAAGAAGTGGGGAATGAAATGTTAATAAAATATGTACTTGTCACTTCCTGTTTTTCTGTACGCTTAACAAAACACTGTTGAAATGTTGAGAAATGTTTCCTAATCTTGTTCCCAGAATGTGCTGTCCCCAACTGCCAAACTGCAGAATGTACTCCCTCACGCGTTTACACACAAACCGCTTACTCGCCCTGACCCATCAATAAACTTCCCTCCCTGCCCTCTCCAAGAAAATTATATAAGCTCTGCTTAAGATGTTCTCAGGGCTCTCTGCTCTATTCAAGTGAGCTCTGAGCCCCAGCATGCTGGACCCCAAATAAACCCTTTCTGTTGCATGAGATAGTCTCTTGGTGGTCTCATCCTCTGACACTCACCCTACATTTACTTGGATGATTGAATGTAGATGAGAACATCCATTCAAAAGTGATAGTCGGTAAAATTAGGAAGATAGTCAGTAGGTTTAGGAAGAAGAGTTAGTATAAAATTTGGAACAAAAGTTATTTAGCAATAGGGTTTCGGTTACAGAGTGAATGTAAATGTCAACACAAGTGAAGAGTCAGTCACAATGATGAATTGGAGAAAATATGTTGGAAAGCAGATATCAATACAGACATTACAAAATCAGGCAAAGTATAAAGTCAGTGATAGGATTAGACATTTTCAACAGGGTTGAGTTTGAATATATAATCTTAGGAAGAAACGAATATGTAGTCATCAATAGGATTGATATTTGAAAGCATTAGGCAAATTGGAAATTGATGATTTTAGTAATCCATGTTCACTTTCCATTTAGGCTTTGGTACAAATAAAAGTTTGACCTTTGAATTTTGTGTCCAGAATATCACTGTGATAAAATGTATATATAGATCGGGTGACATAAGAATTTCTTCCACCATTTTTGGGAGCAATATTTTGAAGACTTATAAATTAGTATTTGGGGTACAAACAGGTGTACCCTGTGTCTATGAATATAGAGATAATGCATGAATAGACCAACTGTGAATAAGTAATATAACTGGTTCCACTTTAAATGGTGGATTGAATTGATATCTGAAAATATGAAAAATCTTATATTGATATACAATCATTCATTCCATCAAGTTATACATCAATGTTAATATTAGGGTTATGGTTTATCATGAAGGGTGTGTGAGTTTTGCTTCAATGTGATTATGAAAATCGAAAATAATGTGTTTGGAAAAAAGAATCTTGAGAAGACCAGTTAAGAAATATGGAAGAATACATGTGTTCTAAAGTAGGAAGTGATTGAAAGTGAAAAAACGCCTATAATTTTGTCATCTTTTTGATGAAATATATATCCTATGATGTGCATAAACTGAAGAAATAGTAATGTACCAGTGTTGAATTAAAATGAACATCAAAATACACATCATGTTCCATTTGAATCTTCTTGCATTGAGGTTAAACTGGGTCAGTTACTCTAGATATATTAGGATTTGTATGCAACATTCACTGAAGTTAGTTTTCAGTACAAAAAACAAAGAAGTATTTCAGGTGGATGAATATTTCTGAGAATAATATTTAGAAAAGATCATCATAAATCCACATACATGAATATGAATGAATTAAGGGAGTGTATATTAAGATACAAATATTTCATATTTTGAAAAATCTGGAGAATGTGTGTATGTATATATATACACATATATATACATACACACAAACACATTAAAAACTCGCAATATATATGCTATTCGAAATTCATCATGAAATATATATCATTCACAGATCTAAAATATTCATTTTACTGAACATGGATTTATGTATAATGTTGTAAAACTAGGAAGCTCATCCATTGGTTATATTTTCAGTTCCAACGGTGTTTAGGAGGAGTGATCTTCTCTCACAATTTGTATCTGCCAAGTCGTTCACCTCACAAGAATGTAGGTGTGGTACCAAGTAGGATTCTATATGTGTTTATTGCTGTTGCATTGGGAGTTTAGTAATTGCTTCATGGAATCCAAGGAGTTCAACTGGGACACAGTGCTGGAGCGAGTTCTGTCAGGCGTGGTGGGTCAGGGTATGCAGGAGAATGCACCAACCAGGCTTCTATCCCACATTGCTTGCCCCCTTAAACATAGCAACCTGATTGTAAACATTGCCCTGAAACCTCACCATATAACAAGATGCCTTTGCATAGGAGGGTCTGCTGACTGCACCATGTCAGTCACAAGCCATTTGGAAGCCAATGGCAGATCCACATGGCCCCACCACAGATGTTTTTCACACACCTGCCAACCACTACTCTAGGACAACTACTCAGCAGGCTCCAACTTATTTTCATGAAACCCAATCAATCAAGGCACGGTCTGGTACACTCATGATCAGCAACAGAATGTCCAATGGTTCTCCAGTGCCACCTGGTCATGGGAAATTGAAAATTTTCATGGTATTTATCTAGCCATTTTTCAAGGATGAAGTTGGATGCACTGTGGGTTTCAATTCATTCAGGAACCATTAAATGTTGAGGAAGCTCATTTCAATGAAAGTTCTGGAGAATTCTCACAGGCAAGGCTTCCCAAAGAGTGGCCAAAAGGTCACATGAAGCCAGGGCCATTGAGGTCTAAAATGTGATGTCATTGTCTGTTTTGACTCTCAACAATGGCTTCCAAGTCTTTCAGAATAAAATAATGTGATATCCTGGTTGAGATCAGAGTGCCCTGTGGAAAGCTACCCTGGGCCTTGATCTCAGTCTCCAAAGATGACTCTCATGCGTGGCTTCCTCAAATCCCAACACAATTCATGGCAATACTTCTCTGAGGTGAGTTCCACCAGAGTTCAAGCCCAGGTGGACCCAGTCATCTCTTCCAACTGCCACACAAATGACCACAATAAAACCGATATTCTCCCACATGGCCCTCATCTTTTTCCATATTGACACTCATCATAACCTCTGGCTGGAGGTGTCCATGAGGGACGCAGCCCAAGACAGTGTCCAAAATAAGCTCCATTGCTCCTCATTTGCCTAAATTCGGGGTGGCCTGGACACCCTTCCTTTGTACCAGGAGTGATCAAAGAGGCCTGCCCGTAATACTGCACCACTTTTCCCATTTGAGGCCTATTGAGTGTCGGTTAAAGATACTTTATGTGAATTGGAGTGATGAGAAAACCTAAGCACCTACGGGATAGCCTCTGAAGGGCTTTGATGAACTCATCTGACCCAAATGATCCCTATTCTCACTTGATGGAATTCAGGAACCTTACAGAGGAAGGCAAGAGACTTCATCCACAATGACAGCTCTTTTTGCCATTTTTGATTTGGATGCACACATGGGATCTTTCTTTAGATCCATCAGGTGCTGAGAATCTAAGTCAAAGAATCACACTGGGCCAAGAGGCTGATTCAGACACAACTCTTTCCAAATCAATTAACGAAAGAGCCAAAGGTGAAGCCTATTTATTTCCATTTGAAAACTATTTTGTTCAGGATTCACAAAGGGGTGGCTTGAGACAAAGACTTCCTGACTCTCAGGGCAACAGAACAATAGGTAAGCAAATGGCCCAAAGCAGGGTTTCTCCACTGAGACTTTCCTGGTCAACTGATATCTGAGTTTTCTCAGATGCTCGTCATTTCCTTCAGCTATCCAGAACATTGCCTTGTCACAGAGCTTGGAAGTTGTACATAACTTAGACACAAAACCATGAGCCTATTCTGGAGAGTGTCCAGAATTCTGGAAGAAAACAGCAAATTAGGAAGGTAGCAGGTATTGCCCATTAATAAGGCAATCCACAGTCCATTCATAAAATGGGCAGGATGAATGCTGGGAAGCTTTCTACTAGACAGGACATATCCATTGATGCATTCTCTTTTCTAATGTCTACAACCACGGACACAGTGTGATACACAGACCCAGAAACACTTGCCTTGTCAAACGACTTACTAAAAACAGTTCACTCCAAACCAAACAAACTGACTTTACTTCCTATTCTCAGAACATGAGACAAAACCACAAACCCACACCCACACTGACAATGACACCTTCTTCCCCCAAATAGGTATGAGACTATCCGGAGTATCCTCCGACTGGTGGGCCATACTATGTTCCCCCAAAATGTCCTGTTCTGTCTCAGATCTGGTCTCCTTGGCCAACTCTGTGAAGTTGTCAGGAACCAGGAGTGAGCCGCTACCTGCTTTTCAGGAAAAGCCCATCTTCCAAGCTTTCCAGGCATTTGGCCTCCTCACCTTAGGAGGAACCAAGAAAGACTGATTCTGTCCTTGGTAAATCCAAACAAGTGAGACCACTGGGACTGGGACTGGGACTGGATCTGGGTGCCTGGCGTCCTGGATCCCATGTTCAGAGAGTTCCATCAATAAGGAAGTGAGTTGAGGTCACTTTTTTCAGGAACTGAATGAGATCACTGCCTCGGCAACCACTTTGTCCTAAGAGTTTCTTTCAACGGTCCCATGAGATGGAGGCTGCCCCTACTTCCTGTGACACTTTCACAAATTAGAATTGTATATCAACCATAGGGAACCAGGAACAGCTTTCCACACAGTCTTGGTTTGGTCCATATTCTCTACATTAAGATGAGAGAGGCTGATTCAGAATCATCCCTTCATCCTGACCAGGTTGTTTGCGATGGAAGATGACTTTTGCTCTCTCAGGTCTTTCATACCTGCCTACATCTTCTCCAGGGATCATTTCTGCATGGCGCTTTGAGGTTCTCAGCAGATGGAAGATCCACTACATTCCTGTATTGTAAGATCAACACTGTCCCTGCTCTTCTGTAAACATGTTATTAACACAAACAGTGTATGGTTAGTGTTAATAACATGTTCCATTTGGGTTAGGAATTATTCTGCTGCATGAATAATGGTATTGGAAACTTGTGATTATTTTAAGAATATAGAGATGAAATATATGTATGAAAAAAGAAATCTAAGTAAGATTTGAAGCCCAGAAGGGCATTGGGCCCTTGATTGTGATACTTAGCGTTGAATTACATTCTGCACCGATGTCTCAGATAAATCAATACACAATAGCATAAGACCTTGTTACTTGAATGATTGAATGTAGAAGAGAACATCCAGTCAAAAAGGGATACTCGGTAGGATTAAGAAGATAGTTAGTATGTTTAGGAAGAAGAGTGAGTATAGGATTTGGAACAAAAGTTCTTTAGCAATAGGTTATTTATTAGAGTGTGAAAGTAAATGTCAGCACATGTGAAGAGTCAGTCACAATGATGAACTGGGGAATATATGTAGGAAAGCAGATAGCAATAGAGACATTATGAAATCAGGCAAATTATAAAGTGAGGGATAGGATTAGACATTTTCCATTGGGTTGAGTTTGAATATATAATTTTAAGAAGAAACACATGTGTAGTCACCAATAGAATTGACATTTGAGAGCATTAGGGAACCTGGACATGGATGTTTTTAGTAATCCATGTTTTCTTTCCATTTGGGCTTTTATACAATCATAAGTGTGACCTTTGCATTTTGTGTCCAGAATATTTCTGTGATTAAATGTATATAAAGATCAGGTGACATGAGTCCACTTCCACCATTTCAGGGAGCAATATTTTGAAGACGTATAAATTAGTATTGGGGGTACAAAGAGGTGTACACTGTGTCTATGAATATAGAGATAATGCATGAATAGACCATAGTGTGAATAAATAATATAACTGGTTCCACTTTAAATAATGGATAGAATTGATATCTGAAAAGATATAAGAAATCTTATATTGACATACAATCATTCATTCAAACCAGTTATACATCTAATGGTAATATCAGAGTGATAATTAATATGAATGGTATGTGAGTTTTGCTTCCAAAGTGATTATGGAAATCAAAATTAATGTGTTTGGTATGAAATCTCATGAAAAGACCAGTCAAGAAACTTAGAGGAATACATGTGTTCTGAAGCAGGACGTGATTAAAAGTGAAACAAATGCCTTTAAATTTTTGAACTTGTGGATGAAATCATATATCCTATGATGTCCATAAACTGAAAAAATAATAATGTACCAATATTGAATAAAAATGAACTTCAAAATACACATCATGTCCCGTAGGATTCTACTTGCATTGATGTTTAACTGATTCAGTTACTGTAAAAATATTAGGATTTGTAAGCTCCATTCACTGAAGTTAGTTTTCAGTACTAGGAAATAATTATGTATTTCAGGCAGATGAATATTTCTGAGAATTATCTTGTGAAAAGTTGATTATAAACCACATATAGAAACATGAGTGAATTTAAGGAGTGTATAATAAGAAACATATATTTCACATTTTGAAAAATCTGGACAGTATATATATATATATATATATATATATATATATATATATATATATAGATAGATAGATAGATAGACAGACACACACAGACATTATAATGTAGCAATCTATATGCTAATCGAAATTCACCGTGTAATACATATCATCCACATATCCAAAAATATTCATTTTACTGAACATCGATTTATATATAATGTTGTTCATCTAGGAAATTCACCAATAGGTTTAATTTTCAGTTCCATCATGATTTAGGGGGATTGATATCTTATCAAAATATGTATCTTTCAAAATCAGTGAGCTTACAAAAATGTACTTGTGATACCAGGTAGGATTCTAAATATGCATAAAAAATACATGTGATGAATAGGCTACAGAGAATGGGAGACAGAAATTTACATATGTGTTAACTTTAAAAACTCATTGAGAACTATTACAATGAAAAGTTGACTAGATTTATAACACATACCCTTGATAAAGCAGAAGGGAAGTCCAAGTATGCACCATGCCTCCTATGAACGGCCTGTATTTCTATTCTGTTAGGTTTCTTGTTCTCCATCATATTAGGATTAGTAGTCAGAGTCTAGTAGGTTATGGGTTAATGTCAGGGATTCATTATTTCAAATGGAAAATATGAAAATGAATCTAATGTGTATGCAAATATGTGCTACACAAAAATCATCCCACTCTCATCCAGAACAATGCCTTGACATAACCTTCGCCCCAATTAAGACACAATTAGTGGAGAAGAGTTAGAAAATCTGTGAATACATATGTGGAAATGAAAATGCTCAGGAGTTCACAGCCTTGGAGGCGGTAGAGGAATTTCCAAAAGTATGGGATAGGGTAAATACTCCACAAATATGGAGTTCTGCTGGCCTAATGACTCTTTGAGAAACTGCCTTTGAGGTTGGGCCCTTGTAATATATGTTGTTGTCAAGAGCTTCAGCTTCCTTTGTAGTGAGACAATCAAAGCTGGATCTGCATATATGTGACCTGAAGGACATGGTTTCTTCTTTTCTAGTGAACATGAGGCAGCAGTTCTAAATTCCCTCATTGTAGGTAAACTGTGGCCACTGGGAGCTAAGTGTCTCCTCGTGTGGACTGAGAAGCCATTTGGTCATTCTCCACTTTTCCTGGTGATTCTTACTGCTGCACTGGGAGTTTGGTATTGGCTTCAGTAAATACCATGAGTTCAACGGGGACACAGTGCTGGAGGGAGTACTCTCACGTGTGGTGGGTCAGGGTGTGCAGGAGAACGCCCCAACCAGGCTTCTATTCAACAAAGCTTGCCCCCTTGTCTGTAGCAACCCAATTCTGAACATTGCCCTAAAACCTCTCAATTAACAAGATGCCTTTACATATAAGGGTCTGCTGGCTGCACCATGTCAGTCAAAAGGCATTTGGAAGCCAATGGCAGATCCATGTGGCCCCATCACAGATGTTTTATCATACACCTGCAAACCACTGCTCTAGGCCCACTACTAAGCAGGTTCCAACGTACTGGCATCTTTGTTCTACACCATTTTCATGAAACCCAGTAAATCAAGGCACTGTCTGGTACACTCATGATCAGCAACAGAACATCCAATGATTCTCCAGTGCCACCTGCTCTTGGGAATTATTCCATGGTATTTATCTAGCCATTTTTTAAGGATGAAGTTGGTGTCACTGTGGATTTCAATTCATTCAGGAACCATTAAATGGTGAGGAAGCTCATTTCAATGAAAGCTCAGGAGAACTCTCACAGGCAAGTCTTCCCAAAGAGTGGCCAAAAGGTCAAATGAAGCCTGGCCCATTGAGGTCTACAATGTGAGTTCCATGTGTTATTTGACTCTCAAGTATGGCTGCCAAGTCTTTCAGAATGAAATCATGTGATATCCTAGCTGAGATTTCCAGTGCTCTGTGGAAAGCCATCCTGGGCCTAAATCTCAGTCTCCAAGGGCAACTCTCCTGCATGGCCTTCTAAAATCCCAACAGAATTCATGGTAATACTTCTCTGAGTTCAGTTCCAAAACTCAGTCTCTAAGGGGAATCACACCATAGTTCAAGCCCAGGTTGATCCAGGAATCTCTTCCTACTGCCACACAACTGACCACAATTAATACCAAAACACTCCCACATGGCCCTCATCTTCTTTTATATAGACACTCATCATAACCTCTGGGTTGAGGTTTCCATGAGGGGTGCATACCAAGACAGTGTCCAAAATAATCTCCCTTGCCTCTAATTTGCCTAAAGTCAGGGTGGCCTGGAAACCCTTCCTGTTAACCAGGAATGATCAAATACGCCTGCCATTAATACTGATGTACTTCTCCAAATAATCACACTGGGCCAAGTGGCTGATTCAGACACATCTCTTTACAAAGCAATAAAACAAAGAGCCACAGGTGATGCCTATTCATTTCCATTTGAAAACTCTTTTCTTCAGGATTCACAAAGGGGTGGCCTAAGGCAAAGACCTTCTAGATATTCACAGCACCAGAACCATAGGTAAGCAAAATTCCCAAAGCAGGGTTTCTCCACATAGACTTTACTGGTCACACTGATATCTGAGTTTCCTGAGATGCTCCCATTTCCTTCAGCTCTCCAGTACATGGCCATGTCACAGTATCTTGAACAGAAAACCATGAGCCTATTCCGGAGAGTGCCCAGAATTCAGGAATAAAACAGGAAATTAGGAAGATAGTAATTGCTACCCATCCATAAGGAAAGCTGCAGTCCAATCATAAATTGGGCAGTATGAATTCTGGGAAGCATTATACTAGACAGGACACATTCATTGATGCATTATGTTTTCTAATGTCTACAACTACAAACACAGTGGATACATAGACATAGAAACACTTGCCTTGTCAAACGACTTACTAGAAACAGTCCACTTCAAATCAAACAAACTGCCTTTCCTACCAATTCTCAGAACATGAGAAAAAACAACAAACTCACACCCACAACAACATAAGACTTTCTTCCCCCAAGTAGGTCTTTGACTCTCCGGAATTACCTCTGATTGTTGTACCATACTATGTTCCCCCAAAATGCCCTGTACTGTCTCAGATCTGGACTCCTTGGCAAACTCTTTGAAGTTGTCAGGAGCCAGCTTTGAGCCACTACCTTCTTTCTCAGGAAAGGCCACTCTCCAAAGCTCTCCTGGCATTTGGCCATTCTCAAATCAGTAGGTACCAAGAAAGACTGATTCTGTCCTTGGTAAAACCAAACAAGTGAGCCCAGTGGGACTGGGTCTGGGACTGGTTCTGTGTGCCTGGCTTCTGGGATTCCAAGTTCAGAGTGTTCCAAGACCAAGGAAGTGAGATAGGTCACTTCCGTTCGGAACTGAATGAGGTCACTGGTTTGGCAACCACTTTGTCCTAACAGTTCCTTCAAAGGGTCCCATGAGATGGAGGCTGCCCCTACTTTCTGTGACACTTTCACAACTTAGAACGATATATCAACCATAGGCACCCGGGAACAGCTCTCACACAGACCTGGTTTGGTCCATCTTCTCTACATTAAGAAGAGAGAGGCTGATTCATAAACATCCCTTCATCCTAACCAGGTTGTTTGCCTTACATGATGACTTTTGCCCTCTCAGGTCCTTTATAGCTGCCTTCATCTTCCCCAGGGATAATTTCTGCATGGACCTTTGAGGTTCTCAGAGGGTGGAAGATCCCCTATATTCCTCTATATTAAGACCAACTCTGTCCCTGTTCTTCTATAAAGTTAGATTGAGGGAACAATGTATGGTTAGGGTTAATAACATGTTCTATTTAAGTTAGGAATCATTCTGCTGGATGAATAATGGTATTGGGAACCTGGGATATTTATAAGAATATAGATTTGAAATATAAGTATGAAAACAGAAATCTAGGTAAGATTTTAAGCCCAGAAGCGCATTGGGCCCTTGATTGGAATACTTAGCATTGAATTTCGTTCGCACAGATGTCTCTGATAAATCAATATACAATGGCATATCATCTTGTACCCTGGATGATTGAATGTAGAAGAGTTCATCCAGTCAAAAAGGGATAGTTGTTAGGATTAGGAAGATAGTCGGTCTGTTTCGGAAGAAGAGTGAGTATAGGATTTGGACCAAAAGTTCAATAGCCCTAGGTTTTCGGTTAGAGAGTGAATGTAAATTTCAGCACATGTGGAGAGTCAGTCACAATGATGAACTGGGAAAATTATGTAGGAAATCAGATATCAATACACACATTATGAAATCAGGCAAAGTATAAAGTGAATGATAGGATTAGACATTATCAACAAGGTTGAGTTTCAATATATAATCTTAGGAAGAAACAAATATTTAGTCACCAATATGATTGACATTTGAGAGCATTAGGAAACCTGGACATGGATGTTTTTAGTAATCCAGGATCACTTTCCATCTAGGATTTGCTACAATCAGAAGTGTGACCTTTGCATTTTGTGATCAGAATATTACTCTGATAAAATGTATATGTAGATCAGGTGACATGAGTATTTCTTCTAACATTTTGGGAGCAATATTTTGAAGAGGTATAAATTAGTATTGGGGGTACACAGAGTTGTACCCTGTGTCTATGAATGTTGAAGAAATGAATGAATTGACAATACTGTGAATAAATAATATACTGTTTCCACTTTAAATCATGGATTGAATTGATATCTGAAAATATATAAAAATCTTATATTGATATACAATCATTCATTCCAACGAGTTATACATCTAATGGTAATATTAGGGTTATGTTTTATCATGAAGGGTGTGTGAGTTTAGCTTCAAAAGTTATTATGGAAATGGAAAATAATGTGTTTGGAAAGAAATCTCATGAAAAGATGAGTCAAGAAATATAGAGGAATTCATATGTTCTGAAGCAGGATTTGATTGTAAGTATAAAAAAAGCCTATAAATTTCCTAACTTGTGGATGAAATATATATCCAATGATGTGCAAAAACTGAAAAAATAGTAATGCACCAGTTTTGAATGAAAATGAACGTCAAAATACACATCATATCCCATAGGAATCTACTTGCATTGATGCTAAACTGGCTCAGTTACTGTAGAAATATTATGATTTGTATGCACTATTCACTGAAGTTAGTTTTCAGTACTAGGAAACGAATACGTATTTCAAGTGGATGAATTTTTATGAGAATAATCTTGTGAAATGTTGACTATAAATTTACATATATGAACACGAATGAATTTAGGGAGTGTATAATAAGAAACATATATTTCATATTTTGAAAAATCTTGAGAGTTTATATATATATATATAGATAGATAGATAGATAGATAGATATAGATATGTGTGTGCATTTATGTATTTATATATATATATATATATATATATATATATACACACACACACACACACACACACACACACAGACACTAAAATGTATCAATATGCATGCCAATCGAAATTCATTATGAATCATATATCATCCACAGATCCAAAAATAATCATTTTACTGAACATGGATTTATGTATAATATTGTTCAACTAGGAAGTTCACCCATAGGTTGAAGTTTCAGTTCCAACAGCGTTTAGGAGGAGTGATCTCTTCCCACAATTTGTATCTCCCAAGACAGCCAAACTCACAAGGATATACGTGTGATACCAGTTATGTTTCTATATTTGCATATAAAAATACATGTGCTGAACAGGCTGCAGAGAAAGGGAGACAGGAATTCACATATTTGTTAACTTTAAAAACACATGGAGATCAATTTCAATTAAAAATTGACTAGATTTATAACACCTACCCTTTATCATTCAAAAGGAAAGTCCAACTATACACCATGCCTTCTCTGAACTGCTTTCATTTCCATTCTGTTTGGTTATTTTTGTCCATCATTTTAGGATTAGTAGTCAGAGTCTATTAGGGTATGGGTTAATGTCAGGAATTCAGTAATTCGAATGGAAAATAGGAAAATGAATCCAATGTGTATGCAAATATGTGCTACACAAAAATATTCCCACTCTCATCCAGAACATTGCCTTTACATTACCTTTGCCCCAAATAAACACAATTAGAGAAGAAGAGTTAGGAAATCTGTGAATACATATCGGAAATGGAAAATATTCAGGAGTTCACAATCTTGGATGTGGTAGAGGAGTTTCCAAAAGTGAGGGACAGGGTAAACACTCCACAAACATGGAGCTCATTGGGCCTAAAGACTCTTGAGAAACTGCCTCTGAGGTTGGGCACTTGAAATATATGTTGTTGTCAGGAATTTTAGCATCCTTTCTAGTGAGACCAACAAAGCTGGGTCTGATCTCTGTGACCTGGAAGATATGTTTTTTTATTTTCCAATGAACATGAGGAAGCAGTGCTGAATTCTCTCTTTGTAGGTAAACTGTGGCCACTGGGGTCTAAGTGTCTTCCCATGTGGACTGTGAAGCCATTTGATCATCTTCCACTTTTCGAGGTGTTTCTTGCTGCTGCACTGTGAATTTGGTATTTGCTTCAGGAAATACAAGGAGTTCAACAGGTACCAGTGATGGAGGGAGTTCTGTCACATGTGGTGGGTCAAGGTCTGCAGGAAAATGCACCAACCAGGCTTCTACCCCACATAGCTTGCCCGCTTGTCCATAGCAATCTGATTCTGAACATTGCCCGGAAACCTCTCCATATAACAAGATGCTTTTATATAATAGGGTCTGCTGACTTCACCATGTCAGTCTCAAGCCATTTGGAATCCAAGGGCAGATCCACATGGTACCACCACAGATTTTTTATCACATACCTGCACACCACTGCTCTAGGCCCACTACTCAGCAGTCTCCAACTTACAGGGATCTCTTTTCTACACTGTTTTCATGAAACCAAGTAAATCCAAGCACAGTCTGGTACACTCATGACCAGCAACAAGTCATCCAAAGTTTCTCCATTGCCACCTGGTCATTGAAATTTCAAAAAATTCATGGTATGTATTTAGCTATTTTTCAAAGATGAAGTTGGAGGCACTGTGGGTTTCAAATTATTTAGGAAACATTAAATGGTGAGGAAGCTCATTTCAAAGAAATCTCTGGAGAACTCTCACAGGCAAGGCTTCCCAAAGAGTGGCCAATATTTCACATGAATCCAGGCCCATTGAGGTCTAAAATGTGAGGTCTATGTGTGTTTTGACTCTCAATTATGGCTGCCAAGACTTTCAGAATAAAATCACGTGAAATCCTGGCTGAGATTCCCAGTGCTCTGTGGAAGCCACCTTGGCCAGGATCTCAGTTTTCAGGATGACTCTCATGTGTTGCCTCCTAAAATTCCAACACAATTCATGGCAATACTTCTCTGAGGACAGTTCCAGAATTCAGTCTCTAATAACACCAGAGTTCAAGCCCAGGTGAACTAAGTCATCTCTTCCAACCGCCACACAAACGACCAGAATTAAAACCAAAACACTCCCACATGGCCCTCAACATTCTCCATATAGACACTTATCATAACCTCTGGCTGGAAATTTCCATGAGGGGCACAGACAAAGACAGTATCCAAATAAGTTCCCTTGCCCCTCATTTGCCTAAAGTCAGGGTGGCCTGGACACCCTTCCTGAGAACCAAGAGTGATTAAATAGGCCTGCACTTAATACTGCTCTGCATCTCCAATTTGGGGCCTACTTACTTTCAGGTATAGATTCTTTATGTGATTTGGAGTCATGAGAAAAGCCAAGCACCTCTGGGCTAGTCTCTGCAGGGTTTGAAGAACTCATTTGACCCAAAAGATCCCTATTCTCACTTGATGGATTTCAGGAACCTAACGGAGGAAAGCAAAAGACTTAATCCACACTGACTCCTCATTTGGCCATTTTGGTTTTGGATGCACACATGGTATCTTTCTTTAGATCCATCAGGTGCTAAGAATCTAAGCCACAACATCACACAGGGTCATGAGGCTGATTCAGACACATCCCTTTCCAAAGCAATCAAGCAAAGAGCCACAGGTGATGCCCATTCATTTGCATTTGAAGACTCTTTTCTTCAGGCTTCACAAAGGAGTAGTCTGAGGCAAAAAGCTTTCTGAAATTCAGGGCAACAGAACAATAGGTAAGCAAATGGCCCAAAGCAGGATTTCTCCACTGAGACTTTCCTGGTCACACTGATATCTGAGTTTTCTGAGATGCTCGCCATTCCCTTTAGCTATCCAGTACATGGCCATGCCACAGAGCTTGGAGGTGGTATATATATTGGACACATAACCATGAGCCTATTTTGGAGAGTGGAGTGAATTCAGGAACAAAATAGAAACTTAGGAAGATAGTAGGTGTTGCCCATTCATAAGGCAAGCCGCAGTCCATTCATAAATTGGCAGGATGAATGTTGGGAAGATTTCTACTAGACAGGAGTCATCCATTGATGCATTCTCTTTTCTGATGTCTAGAACCACGGACACAGTGGGATACACAGACTTAGAAACACTCGCCTTTTCATAAGACTTATTAGAAACAATTCACTTCAAACCAAAAAACCGCCTTTATTACCTATTCTCAGAACATGAGACCAAACCACATACCAACAGCCACATCCACAAAGACAATTTCTTCCCCCAAGTCAGTCTGAGAGTATCCATAGTGTCCTCTGATTGGTGGGCCATACTATGTTACCCCGAAATGTCCTGTCCTGTCTCAGATCTGGTCTCCTTGGTCAACACTGTGAAGTTCTCAGGAGCCAGCGGTGATCCACTAACTGCTTTCTCAGGAAAGGGCACTCTTCAGAGCTTTCCTGGCATTTGGGCATCCTCACCTCCGTAGGTACCAAGAAAGACTGACTCTGTCCTTGGTAAATCCGAACAATTGAGACCACTTGGACTGGGACTGGGACTGAAACAGGATTTGGGTGCCTAGCTTCCTGGATCTCAAGTTCAGAGTGTTCCATCACAAAGGATGTTAGGTGAGGTCACTTCCTTCATGATCTGAATGAGGTCACTGCCTTGGCAACCACTTTGTTCTAACAGTTGCTTCAAAGTGTCCCATGAAATGGAGGCTGCCCCTACATCCTGTGACACTTTCAAAAGTTCGAATGGTATATCAACCATAGGCACCCGGAAAGTGCTCTCCACACTGGCCTGGTTTGGTCCTTCTTCTCCATATTAAGAAGAGAGAGGCTGATTCAGACACATCCCTTCATCCTGACCAGGTTGTTTTCAATGGAAGATGACTTTTGCTCTCTCAGTTCCTACATATGTGCCTACAACTTCTCCAGAGATCATTTTGCGTGGACCTTTGAGTTTCTCAGCAGTTGGAAGAAACCGTACATTCCTGTATTTTAAGATCAACTCTGTCCCTGCTCTTCTGTAAAGTTAGATTGAGGGAAGAGTGTATGGTTAGGGTTAATAACAGTTTCGATTGGGGTTAGGAATCATTCTGCTGAATGAATAATGGTATGGCGAACCTTCGATATTTTCAAGAATATATAGGTAAAATATAAGTACGAAAACAGAAATAAAGGTAATATTTGAAGCCCAGAAGGGCATTGGGTCTTTGATTGCAATATTTAGCTTTGATTTATTTTCTGCACAGATGTCTCAGATAAATCAATATACAAAGGCATAGGACCTTGTACTTTGAATGATTGATTGTCAAAAAGAACTTCCAGTCAAAAATGGATAGTCGGGGGGCTGGGGATGTGGCTCAAGTGGTAGCGCGCTCGCCTGGCATGCGTGCGGCCAGAGTTCGATCCTGAGCACCACGTACAAACAAAGATGTTGTGTCTGCCAAGTACTAAAAAAACTAAATGTTAAAAAACTCTCTCTCTCTCTCCCTCTCTCTCTAACTCTTTCTTTAAGAAAAAAAATTAAAAAAAGCATAGTCGGTAGGATTAGGACGATAGTTGGTAAGTTTAGAACGGAGAGTAAGTATAGGATTTGCACCAAAAGTTCTTTAGCTATGGGGTTTCGGGTATAGAGTGAATGTAAATGTCAGCACTTGTGAAGAGTCAGTCACAATGATGTACTGGGGAAAATATGTAGGAAAGCAGATTTCAATAGAGACATTAGGAAATCTGGCAAAGTATATTCGGTAATGAAAATTTAGTAAAATAGGTAAATGTCGCTTGCTGTTTTTCTGTATGCTTAACAAAACACTATTGAAATCTTGAGAACTGTTTGCTAATCTTGTTCCCAGAATGTGCTGTCCCCAACTGCCAACCTACAGAATGTACTCATTCACCCGGTTGCACGCAAACTGCTCACTCGCCCAGACCAAACAACAAAGTTCCCTCTCTGCCCTCTCCAAGGAAAGTATATAAGCTCTGCTTAAGCTGTTCTCAGCGCTCTCTGCTCTATTCAAGTGAGCTCTGAGCCCCAACATGCTGAATCCCCAATAAACCCTTTGCTTTTGCATGAGACAGTCTCTTGGTGGGCTCTTCACCCGATGCTCGCCTGACCTTTACATATGAGGTTCCACTGAGATCCGGCAGCGGCGAACGAGAGACCCCAACAGACTCCTCTTGGGGTATGTATGGTGCCTCTTTCTGGTTTCAGGTTTCAGGTTAGGGCTTCGCAAAATGGCTGTCAATGAAGAATGTGAGCTCTCTCCGACGGTGGCTGACATACGTGTCACAGAGCCACAGGCCACATCCCTGGGGGATGCTCCAGAGTATTCGGGAAATCGAGGAGCAATAGTCTCCTCAATTCAGTGATATTTTGTTTCAGATTCAGTATCGCCAGCCCATCGGGTTGGGCCAGATACTTAGTCCTGGTCTCAGTGTTCGAAGTTCCATTGTCTGTCTTTATTTTCTTGTCTTGTCTGTGTCGTGTGTCGTTGCTTTTATTGTTTGTGTATCTTTCATTATGGGACAGAGCACTTCAATGCCTGTGTCCCTAACCCTCGATCACTGGACCAAAGTACCCTTAAGGGCTCAGAATCTTTCTTTTTCAGTAAAATTCTGGACCTGGCAGACTCTCTGTGCCTCAGAATGGCCCACCTTTGTATTCGGATGGCCCCTAGAAGGATCTTTCTACTTCCCACTAATTTAAAAAGTCAGACGATATTGTCTTTCAGCCAGGGCCACATAGCCATCTGGATCAACAGCCATATAACTTAACTTGGCAGGACCTCTGCAAATCTCCTTCATGGGTGAAGCATTTCCTTGCCCCTACCCCCACTCCTACTGCTTCCCCCATGATCTCTCAAACCCTCTGCTCCTCCTCCTCCTCCAACCTCTGTTCTCCCTGAGACACAAGATTTGACTCTACTGGACTCTCGTCCCCCTCCTTATCTCCTGCCCAAGTCCCCCAAAGACCAACACCCTCTAAGTGATTCCCCTGCTGCTGACTCAACCTCTCCACCATTGGAGAAAGCTAAGCCAGCCCAGCGCCCTCCAGATAATTTCCCCGCGGCACACACAGCCCCTCCTCTTCTGGAGGAAGCTAGCCCGGCTAAAGGTACTCACCAGCGGTGAATGATTGAAAAACCTGGAACTCGAATGATGCTCCCCCTCCATCCCTAGGGGCCAATGATTGACAACGGCCTTGGGGGAAAAATGCAAGCCTACCACTATTTACCTTTCTCCTCTTCAGACCAATATAACTGGAAAAATAAAAATCCCCGTTTTACCGAGGACCCCAACCGGCTCCTAGGTGTGGTTGAGTCATTGATGTTTTCACACCAGCCTACTTGGGATGACTGCCAACAACACCTAGGGTTGTCTCTTCATGACAGAGAAACAAAAGAGAATCCTCCTGGATGCTAGAGAAAAATATCCTCTGACCAGATGTGTAACCGACAAAACTTCCCAACATATTTAACCCGGCTTTCCCTTGAATCGACGAAACTGGGACCCCAACACCTTTGAAGGTAGGGAGCATCTGTCCACTTATCACTGGGCTCTAATTGTGGGTATCTTAGTGGCCGCTAGGTGACTTACAAATTTTGCCAAGTTAAGAGAGATTATTCAAGGGCCTGATGAATCTCCCTCTATGTTTTTAGAGAGAATTATGGAGGCATATAGGAGATATACCCTTTCGATCCTCAGGCAGAGGATCAAAAGTCATCTGTCAAGATGGCCTTTATGGGCAAGCTGCCCTGGATATTAAAAGAAAGTTACAATGCTTAGATGGATTACAAGATATGACTTTGAGATATTTAGTCAGAGTAGCCGAGAAGGTATACTATAAGAAAGAAAGTGAGGAAGAGTAGGGAGCAAAGGAAGGATAAAAGAAACAAAAGAGAGACTAAGGCATTGACTAAGGTCCTGGTCACAACAACAAATAGGCCAGAAATAAGAAACATGGAGACAGGAAGGGATACCGGGGCCCAGACTAGAGGCCACCCCTGGCCTCAATTTAATGTGCCTACTGTAAAGAAAAAGGACACTGCTTCAAAGAGTGCCATTGAAAGAGACAGCCACTCTAGCCAGCCATTCTGACTCTGGAGGATGACTAAGAATGTTGGGTCTCAGATCCCCTCCGAGAGCTCAGGGTAAATTTTGAAGTGGAGGGGACCCTAGCAAACTTTGAAGTGGATACAGGGGCAATATACTCTGCCCTTATGGCCCCATTGGTCTCTCTATCAAATAAAAAGGTCTCTAATTCAAGGGGCTAATGGCAGAAAATATCGGGTTTGGACAACTAAGAGGACCATGGACTAGGGGAAAGGAAAAATCCATCACTCGTTCTTAGTAATCCCAGAATGCCCAGCCCCATTGATGGGCAGAGATCTGCTCACCAAGCTCCGGGCCAAAATAACTTTTAACCCTGAAGGCCCACAAGTGGAATTTCTAAATCCTTCAATAAAAACTCCTATAGTCACGGCTCTAAATATGTCAGTAGAAAATGTATATCAACTCACTCACCTTGGTTCAAAGAAATTGCATTCATTCCTGAAGGATGAAGAATAGAGTTTTTTACTAACCGACTCAAAGCAAAAGGAAATAACTGAATGGGTAACAAAAGCCTGTCAGGTCTGTCATGGTTAATGCTTACCCTTCCAAGCTTCCTGCAAAAAAGCACCTACGAGGAACCAGACCAGGACAATTCTGGGAAGTGGACTTTACTAAAATTAAGCCAGCAAGGTTTGAAATTAAATATCGCCTAGTCTTTGTAGATATATTTTGAGGATGGATTGAAGCCTTTTCCAGGAAAAAAGAAAAAAAACGAAACAGCGCAAATGGTTGTCAAGAAGATCCTGAAAGATATTTTTACAAGATACGGCCTGCCTAAAGTAATAAGGTCTGATAATGGACTGGCGTTTGTAGCCCAAGTAAGTCAGGGGTTAGGCAAGACCCTGGGGATTAATTAAAAGTTACATTGTGCTTATAAACCACCGAGTTCAGGACAGGTAGAAAGAATGAATAGAACCATTAAAGAGACCATAACGAAATTAAGCTTAGAAACCTGCATAATAGATTGTACTATGCTCCTTCCTTATGCACTATTTCATGGAAGAAACACTCCCTCTGTTTCTTTGTGTAACCTTACCCCCTATGAAATTGTCCATGGTTCCCCTCCTTCAGTAAGGGACCTAACCCCAACTCTAAGACCTAACGATTCCTTCCACACCCCATTGCTTGACTGAATTAAAGCTCTTGAAAGAACTCAGGGATACCTGTGAAAACAGATGGCCAATGCCTATCAACCTGGGGACGAATGGACTCTACATCAATATCAAGTAAGAGACTTCATCTACATAAGTCGACATCAGGTGTCATCCCTGAAACCCCACTGGAAATGACGATACAAGGTGCTACTTATAACACCTACAGCGGTAAAGGAAGACAGAATCACTTCCTGGATCCATACCTCTCATCTCAAGCCTGCGCCCTGCCAGACTCTGGCTGGAAAATGGAAAAGATTGGTAAAACTTTCAAATTGTGTATTTACCCTGTGTCTAAGGCTATAGACTCTTCCCTTGACCACCAGTAGTCCTAAACCTATTAAACCCGTTCAGCAGCGATGGCTGATCACAAATCCTACTGGTAAAGAAGTATGATCTATCTCGCATGCAGCCCACTTAGGGACTTGGTGGACATCTATCCACCCAGACATTTGTCAGCTGGCTATAGGTCTTTCCTATTGGGATATACCTGATGAAGAGGATCCCACTAAATTTCCATTAAATCCATTCTGCACCATTGATAATGGAAACAATCATTATGGATGTAGGGACACGCGAGCCAGATGCAGGTTGGCTAGCCTAGATTACTATGTTTGCCCGGTGGACTACCAAAGCCACAAACAGTCACGGTTGTGTGGGGGGAATGCCGACTTCTTCTGTATGTCTAGGGATGTGATCATACAGGCAGTGCATGATGGAACCCAAACTCCTCATCAAATTCTGTACACAGCATTGGCCCTATTACCAATTAGATCACCCAAACTGTTGGCCCCTAGAGGGGTCTCTAGATCCTCAAATTCTGCATGACCTTTTTAACTTCTGAATGTCCTCAAAAGGGTGAAAGGAGATTTCCCTATGTGGAGGCCTTTTCCCTCCTTCGCTCACATCCTGAACTATGCTTCTCCAATAGGTCCTCACACTCAGCCTTCCGCTCCAGACTCTCTGCTGTCACTCTCACCTCAGCAACATGATTTCTCCCCTCCAATTACTAGATCAAAAACCCAAACCTCCACCGGATCTCAGACCATTTCCCCCTTTCTGAGGTAGCAGGTACTGAGGTAACCCTCCACCGAATCACTCCTCTCTTCTCCAGTCAGTGCCCACACCGGGTCCCACCAGTTCCTCTTAACAGCTAACCCAAAGCTCAAACCAGCTGAGGAGAACCCTCAGACCCCTATCCAAGATGTAGTGAAAATGGCCTTTAAAGTTTCTTTGTCATTAGTGAAAACAGGTTACTAAGAATTTAAAGTCCCTCACAGGCTTTTAGGGATACTAACTCCTATCTTCTCCTCTGTTCTACCTGTTCTACTGCTCACCTTTTTGTTGCTAGGAAAATCACAAACACCTTTGCCAGTATTCTTTCACATCTCTGCTACCTCATTCTCAGATCCACGGAGCTGCTCACAGCCATGCCTTCCCCATCTCCCCCCTCTGTTCCAGGCCCACAGAAAAACATTAATTGACCTTCTACGGAAGTCTTCAGCATGGCTGACTTTAGGACTTTCAGGAAAAGAGTCCCCATGAAAGACTTCAAAGTAGATAAACTTCCTCTTTCCATGTTGCCCTGTTGTACTTGGTCACTGGCTAAAAATATCAGCACTCCTAAGTTAGACACCCCCTTACTAGTTTTTCACAAAATATGTGAACAAGGCCTTTGGCATTGATCTGGGGCTTCACAGAGATGGCTACATTTCAAAGATAAAGAAGTTACCAACTGGGCTCCATGGTAACAGCTGGAAGGGGGAAAAATAAAGGGAAAAAAAAGCTCTCCTTCACCCAGGTGTCCTTGAAAAGTTAACTTGCCCAGAACAGAGGAATAAAACAGAAAAAAATCTGCTGTTTGTGAACTTCTGCAGGCTGTGAACTTCTGCGCCCCTTCCCTTATATGTTGGGTACAAAATTCTGAAACTACCTAAACGTGAGTTTCAGGGAATTAATTGATTATAACAGAAGTAATGCCCTCTGAATCCGGTTGCTAATAAAATGGAAAGTTTCCCTGTTTTTGGTAGTATCTTAGGTGCCGTGCCTTGTCCGTCTCTACAACAGTATAATTCTATAGACTTAAACATTGTTTATGTTTTCAAGAAATTGTCAAGACGATGTGATTAAATGTGTAAAGGTGCAGATGTTTCCCAGAGTGCTTTATCATAATGCAGGTTCATTTGAAGTTCAAATAGGGGGGCATAAAACTCGGTTCCACTGAGAACATATATCCATCACTTTAGCCATCCTATTAGGAATAGGAGTTGCTGCAGGCGTGAGCACAAGAACCACTGCCTTGGTCCATGGGATACAACAAATGACACAATTAGAAGCAGCAATAGACCAAAACTTAAAGATATTAGAATCCTCCATCTTGGCTTTGCAGGAATCTTTAACCTCTCTCTCTGAAGTTATTTTACAGAAAAGGCGAGGGTTGAACCTCCTCTTCATGAAAGAAGGGGGCCTTTGTTCTGCATTGATGGAGAATGTTGTGTTTTTGCCGACCATACTGGAGTTGTAAAAAAATCTAGGAGTAAATTAAATAGATGCCTCGAAGAGTGTCAATGAGAGAGAGAGGCCCAAAAAGTGTGGTTTGAGTCTTGGTTCACACAGTCCCCCTGGTTAACTACGCATTTATCAACCCTGGACAGTTCAATAATAATCCTCATATTATTGCTAACTATAAAACCCTGTTTGCTCAACCGTGTAATTTCTTTTTTCCAAGCTCAAATTGGATGAGTTAAACTTATGGTAATACCCCACTAGCAAACATAGAATGTGACACCCCGCAATGATCACTTTTATGATTAAAAGTAGCCAGAAGAAGAAGTGGGGAATGAAAGGTTAATTGAATAGGCACTTTTCACTTCCTTTTTTCCTGTATGCTTAACAAAACACTGTTGAAATCTTGAGAAATGTTTGCTAATCTTGTTCCCAGAATGTGCTGTCCCCAACTGACTAACTGCAGAATGTGCTCCCTCACTGGGTTGCATGCAAACTGACCACTCGCCCTGACCTATCAATAAACTTCCCTCCCTGCCGTCACCAAGGAAAGTGTATAAGCTCTGCTTAAGCTGTTCTAAGGGCTCTCTACTCTATTCAAGTGAGCTCTGAGCATCAGCATGCTGGACCCCCAATAAACACTGCGCTGTTGCATGAGATAGTCTCTTGGTGGTCTCTTCTTTCGACCTCATCTGACCTTTACTTGGATAATTAAATGTAGAAGAGAACATCCATTCAAAAAGGGATAGTCGGTAGGATTAGGAATATAGTTGGTAGGTTTAGGAAGAAGACTGTGTATAGGATTTGGAACAAAAGTTCCTTAGCAATAGGGTTTCGGTTAGAGAGTGAATGTAAATGTCAGCACATGTGAAGAGTCAGTCACAATGATGAACTGGAGAAAATATGTAGGAAATCAGATATCAATACACACATTATGAAATCAGGCAAAGTATAAAGTGAATGATAGGATTAGACATTAACAACAAGGTTGAGTTTCAATGTATTCTCTTAGGAAGAAACAAATATGTAGTCAGCAATATGATTGACATTTGAGAGCATTAGGCGACCTGGACATGGATGTTTTTAGTAATCCAGGATCACTTTCCATTTAGGATTTGCTACAATCATAAGTTTGACCTTTGCATTTTGTGATCAGAATATTACAGTGATAAAATGTATATGTAGATCAGGTGACATGAGTATTTTTTCTAACATTTTGGGAGCAATATTTTGAAGACGTATAAATTAGTGTTGGGGGTACACAGAGTTGTACCCTGTGTCTATGAATATAGAAGTAATGCATGAATTGACAATACTGTGAATAAATAATATAACTGTTTCCACTTTAAATCATGGATTGAATTGATATCTGAAAATATATAAGAAATCTTATATTGATATACAATCATTCATTCCAACGAGTTATGCATCTAATGGTAATATTAGGGTTACGTTTTATCATGAAAGGTGTGTGAGTTTAGCTTCAAAAGTGATTATGGAAATGGAAAATTATGTGTTTGGAAAGAAGTCTCATGAAAAGACGAATCAAGAAACCTAGAGGAATACATGTGTTCTGAAGCAGGAAGTGATTGTAAGTATAAAAAAACGTATAAATTTCCTAACTTGTGGATGAAATATATATCCTATGATGTGCAAAAACTGAAAAAAATAGTAATGTACCAGTGTTGAAAGAAAATGAATGTCAAAATACATATCATGTCCCATAGGAATCTACTTGCATTGATGTTAAACTGGGTCAGTTACTGTAGAAACATTAGGATTTGAAAGGACCATTTACTAAAGTTAGTTTTCAGTACTAGGAATCAAATATATTTTTCAGGTGGATGAATATATCTGAGCATAATCTTGTGAACATTTTATTATAAATCCACATTCATGACATGAATGAATTTAGGGAGTGTATATAAGACACATATATTTCATATTTTGAAAAATCAGGAGGGTGTAAAATATATATATATATCACAGATACATTAAAAAGTAGCAATATATAAATATATATGGGTATCAAAATTTATCTTGAAATATATATCATCCACAGATTAAAAAGTATTCATTTTAGTGAACATGGATTTATGTATAATGTTGTTCAACTAGGAACCTCACCCATAGGTGGAATTTTAAGATCCAAAAGCGTTTAGGAGTAGTGATCTCTTCTCACAATTTGTATCTGCAAAGTTAGCCACCTCACAAAAATGTACGTGTGATACCAGGTAGGATTCTATATGTGCATATAAAAATACATGTGCTGAATAGGCTCCAGAGAAATGGAGACAGAAATTCAGAAATAAGTTAACATTAAAAAGAATGGAGAACTATTTCAATTAACAATTGACTATATTTTTAACACCTACCATTTATCATGCAAATAACAAGTCCAACTATACACCATGCCTCCTCTGAACTGCTTGTGTTTCTATAATGTTTCGGTTACTTTCCTCCATTATATTAGGATTAGTAATCAGAGTCTAGTAGGGTGTGAGTTAGTGTCAGGGAATCAGTATATTGAATGGAAAATAGAAAAATGAATCCAATGTGTATGCAAATATGTGGTACACAAAAATCTTCCCACTCTCATCAAGAACAACACCTAGATATCACCTACGCCCCAAGTAACACACAATTAGAGGAGAAGAGTTAGAAAATCCATGACTACATATCTGGAATGGAATACGATCAGGAGTTCACAACCTTGGAAGTGGGAGAGGAGTTTCCAAAAGTAAGGGACAGGGTAAACACTCCACAAACATGGACCTCTGCCTGCCTAAAAACTTCTTGAGAAACTGTCTCTGAGGTTGGGCACTTAAAACATATGTTGTTGTCAGGAGCTTTAGCTTCCTTTCTAGGGAGACCATCAAAGCTGGGTCTTCATCTCTGTGACCTTGTGGATATGGTTTCTTATTTTCCAATGAACATGAGGCAGCAGTGCTGAATTCTGTCTTTGTAGGTAAACTGTGGCCACGGGGGGCTAAGTGTATCCACATGTTGGCTGTGTATCCATTTGGTCATCCTCCAAATTTCGTCGTGATTCTTGGTGCTGCACTGGGAATTTAATATTTGCTTCATGGAATACAAGGAGCTCAACTGGAACACAGTGCTGGAGGGAGTTCTGTCATGTGTGGTGGGTCAGGGTCAGCAGGAGAATGCACCAACCAGGTTTCTATCTCACACAGTTTGCCCCCTTGACCATAATAACCTGATTGTTAAGATTTCCCTTAAACCTCTACTTATAAAAAGATGCCTTTACATATAAGGGTCTGCTGGATGCACCATGTCAGCCACAAGCCATATGGAAGTCAAAGGCAGATCCACAAGGCCCCACGACAGAAGTTTTATCACAAAACTGCACATCTCTGCTGTAGGCCCACTAATCAGCAGGCTTGAACTTACTGGCATCTCTGTTCTACACCATTTTCATGAAACCCAGTCAATCAAGAAACTGTCTGATACACTCATCGTCAGCAACAGTATATCCAAAGGTTCTCCTGTGCAACCTGGTCAAGGCAATTTTAAGAATTTCATGGTATTTATCTAGCCATTATTCAAGCATGAGGTTGGAGGCACTGTGGGTTTCAATTTTTTCAGGAAACATTAAATGGTGAGGAAGCTCATTTCAATGAAACCTCTGGAAAACTCTCACAGGCAAGTCTTCCCAAGGAGTGGCCAAAAGGTCACCGAAATCCAGGACTATTGAGGTCTACAATGTGAGGTCCATGTGTGTTTTGACGCTCAAGTATGCCTGCCATGTGTTTTAGAAAAAATCATGTGATATCCAGGCTGTGATTCTCAGTGCTCTGTGGAAAGCCACCCTGGACCTAGATCTCAGTTTATAAGGGGGACTCTCATGTGTGGCCTGCGAAAATCCCAACACAATTCATGGCAATACTTCTCTGAGTTCAGTTCCAGAACTCAGTCTCTAAGTCCCCTTGAACTCACACCAGAGTTCAAGACCAGTTGGACCCATTCATTTCTTCCAACCGCCACACAAATGACCAAAATTAAAACCTAAACACTCCCACAAGGCCCTCATGTTCTCCATATAGACACTCATCATAACCTCTGGCTGAATTTTTCCATGAGGGGCGCAGCCCAAGACAGTGACCAAAATGAGCACCTTTGGCCCTCATTTGCCTAAAGTCAGGGTGGCCTGGACACCATTCCTGTGAACCAGGAGTGATTAAAAAGACCTGCCGTTAATACTGCTCTGCTTCTCCATTTTGAGGCCTACTGAATGTCAGGTATAGATTCTTTATGTGGTTTGGAGTCATGAGAAAACCCAAGCACTTCTGCAGGGTTTTGAATAACTCATTTGACCCAAAGGATCCCTATTCTCACTTGATGGAGTCAGGAACATCACAGAAGAAGGCTAGAGACTTCATCCACAATGACTGATCTTTTTGCCATTTTGGTTTTGGATGCACACATGGGATCTTTCTTTAGATCCATCAGGTGCTGAGAATCTAAGCTGGAGCCTCACACAGGGCCAAGTGGCTGATTCAGACACCTCCCTTTCCAAAGCAATTATGCCAAGAGCCACAGGTGATCCTCATTCATTTCCATTTGATAACTGTTTTTTTCAGTCTTCACAAAGGGGTGGCCAGAGGCAAATACCTTCCCTACATTCAGGGCAACAGAACAAAATGTAAGCAAAAGGCCCAAAGCAGGGTATCTCCACTGAGAGTTTCCTAGCCACACTGATATCTGAGTTTCTTGAGATGCTCGCCATGCCAATTCCTTCAGCTATTCAGTACATGGTCATGTCACAGTGATTGGAGGTGGTACATATCATGGATAAAAAACAATGAGCATATTCTGGCTAGTGGCCAGAATTCTGGAAGAAAACAGGAACTTAGGAAGGTTGTAGGTGTTTCCCATTGGTAAGGCAAGCCGCAGTCCTTTCATAAATTGGACAAGTTGATTGCTGGGAGGCATTCTACTACACAGGACATATTCATTGATGCATTCTCTTTTCTAATGTCTACAACCACGGACACAGTGGCATACACAGAAATAGAAACACTCACCATGTGTAATGACTTATTAGAAACAGTCCATTCCAAAAGAAATAAATCACGTTTTTTCTACCTATTCTCAGAACATGAGACAAAACCACAAACTGACATCCACACACCCAGGCACCTCCTTTCCCCAAGTAGGTCTGTGACTCTTCTGAATGTCCTCTGACTGGTAGGCCATACGATGTTCCTCTGAAATGGCCTTTCCTGTCTCAGATCTGGTGTCATTCACCAACTCTGTGAAGTTGTCAGGAGGCAGTGGTGAGCCAATTCCAGTCTTGTCAGGAAAGGCCCCTCTTCAGAGCTTTCTTGGAATTTGGCCACCGTCACATGAAGAGGTACCTAGAAAGACTGATTCTATCCTTGGTAAATCCAAACAAGTGAGACCACTGGGACTTGGACGGGTAATGGCTTTGGGTGCCTGGCTTCCTGGATCCCAAATTCAGAGAATTCCATCACCAAGGAAGTAGGTGAGGTCACTTCCTTCAGGAACTGAATGAGGTCACTGACTTGGCCACCAATATGTCCTAACAGTTGCTTCCTAGGTTCTCATAAGATGGAGGCGGCCCCTACTTCTTGTGACACATTCACAAATTAGAATGGTATAGAAACCATAGGCACCTGGGAACAGCTCTCCAGAAAGGCCTGGTTTGATCCAACTTCTCTACATTAAGAAGAGAGAGGCTGATTCAGAAACATCCCTTCATCCTGACTAGGTTGTTTGCCATGGAAGATGACTTTTCCTCTCTCAGGTCCTAAATAGCTGCCTAAATCTTCTCCATCGATCATTTCTGCATGGACTTTTGAGGTTCTCAGCAGGTGGAAGATCCCCTACCTTCCTGTATTGTAAGACCAACTCGGTCCCTCCTCTTCTGTAAAGTTAGATTGACGGAACATTGTATGTTTAGGGTTAATAGCATGTTCGATTTTGGTTAGGAATCATTCTGCTGGATGAATAATGGTTTGGGAACCTCTGATACTTATAAGAATATAGACGTGAAATATAAGTACGAAAAAAGAAATCTAGGTAAGATTTGAAGCCCAGAAGGGCATTTGGCGATTGATTGGCATACTAAGCTTGAATTATGTTCTGCACCGAGGTCTCAGATAAATTTATTTACAATGGCATAGGTTGCTGTACCTCAGATGACTGAATTTAGAAGAGATCATCCAGTCCAAAAGGGATAGTCCATAAAATTAGGAAGATTGTCTGTAGGATTAGGAAGAAGAGTGAGTCTAGGAGTTGGACCAAAAGTTCTTTAGCAATAGGGTTTCAGTTAGAGAGTGAATGTAAATGTCAGCACATGTGAAGAGTCAGTCACAATGATGAACTGGGGAAAATATGTAGGAAAGAGAGTAAATATGTATCAATAGAGACATTAGGAAATCAGGCAACGTATAAAGTGAGTGATAGAATTAGATATTTTCAACAGGGTTGAGGTTGAATATATAATCTTAGGAAGAAACAATTATTTAGTCACCAATAGGATTGACATTTGAGCGCATTAGGGAACCTAGACATGGAGGTTTTTAGTAATCCATGCTCACTTTAAATTTAGGCTTTAGTACAATCATAAGTGTGACCTTTGCATTTTGTTTCAAGAATATTACTGTGGTAAAATATATATGTAGATCAGATGACATGAGTATTTCTTCCACCAATATGAGGAGCAATATTTTGAAAACTTATAAATTAGTATTGCGGATAAAATAGGCCTACCCTGTGTTGATGAATAAGAGATGATGCATGAATAGACGATATTGTGAATAAATTATATAACTGGTTCCAACTTTAAATAATGCATTGAAATTATATTTGAAAATATATAGTAAATCTTATATTGATATATATACATTCATTCCAACCAGTTATACATCTAATGGTAATATTAGGGTTACGGTTTATCATGAAGAGTGTGTGAGTTTTGCTTCAAAAATGAGTATAGAATCGAAAATAATGTTTTTAGAAAGAAGTCTAGTGAAAAGACCACTAAAGAATCATAGAGGAATACATGTTTTCTGAAAGAGGAAGTGATTGATAGTGAACCACATGCCTATAAATTTGTGAATTTGTGGATGAAAGGACATATTCTATGATGTCCATAAACTGAAGAAATAGTAATGTACCAGTGTGGAATAAAAATGAACTTAAAAATACATATCATGTCCCATAGGAATCTAACTGCATTGATGTTAAACTTGGTCAGTTACTATAGAAATATTAGGATATATAAGGACCATTCACTGAAGTTAGTTTTCAGTACTAGGAAACAAATATGTATGTCAGGTGGTTGAATATTTCTGAGAATAATCTGTTGAGAGCCACAGCCAAAGGAGCCCCAGCAAACTTGCAGCTGCCAGCAAACTTCCATTTGCCGGCTGATGATTGGCTCACAGCGGCCCCAGCATCATCTAGCTGATTTGCTTGTCTGTGGTGATGCTCATTGAGATGCTCAATGAGCGGTTTCCCCGACCTTTCAGACTGCCAGCGGATGATTGGCTCACAGCGGCCCCAGCAACATCTAGCTGATTGGCTCCTCTGTGGTGATGCACATTGGGCTGGTTCCCTGCCCTTTCAGACCATGGAACTGTTCATTGGGGGACTTTTTGGCTTCGCCCACGTGACCCAGCCAATCAGCCTCAAGAGGAGGAGACTTGTGTTTGAGGGAGAGGCTTGTGGGAAGCCTGTGGTGGCAGTTGGGCTCTGACGGCTTTTCCTGAGGAGCTGTTTTGTTTGGTGTCATCTTGTTGGGTTGTATTATAGTAGAAATACGGGATCAGAAATTAGTAAAAAAAAAAAAAAACTGAAAGAGTGTTCAGTAAATTGTTAGAGGAAGGAGGCATCTCAGTAAAATCAAGAAAAGTCAGGGCATACGTTGATACAATACAAAAATGTAGCCCATGGCTTTTTCAGGAGGAGTTGTTAAATATATCACAATGGAACCATCATGGTGAAGATTTAAAAAGAATAGGAAAGAAAAGCCCAGGGACTCTGCCAGTTGGCACATTGCTATTGTGGACGTTTGTACCTTGTTTGCTTAGTGGAAAGCCTTCAGTTCAGACAATGGTAGAGGAAGGAGAAGACATATTGATTCAAGTAAAATAGAAGGTCTCTCAAGTTAGTCAGATAGAGGAAAAAATTCAAGTAAAAGAAAAGGTCTCTCGAACTAGTCAGACAGAGGAAAAAAATCAAGTAAAAGAGAAGGCCTTTCAAGCCAGTCAGACAGAGGAAGAAAGTGTAAAACAGAAAAAGCCATCAGGGGGAAAGTTACAACAGGAGACTACTACTAACACCTTTCTATCACCAGAGGGTGTAAGTGTCCAACCAACAGCACAACCTCTACAGGAGACTGCTACTAACACCTTTCTATCACCAGAGGAAGTAAGTGTCCAACTAACAAGGCCACCTCCATATGCTGGGAGGCCCCCAACCCCCACAGTTGATAGTTGGAATCCTGAGACAAGATCTCAAATATTAACATGCCCAGTATTTGAGGCAGGAGGGCAGTGAGATTACCATGCTTTAAATTTCAAAACAGTGAAGCAGCTAACAGAGGCTGTAACAACCTATGGTCCTCAAGCACCCTTCACTGTAAGCATTATCAAATCCATTAACAACATGAACATGAAGCCAGCAGATTAGGCTAATATGTGTAAAGCTGTGCTAAATGGAGGAAATACCTGTTATGGAAGATTGCCAATGAGGAATTTTGCAAGGAGACGGCTAGGCAAAATGCAGCAGCTAGTTATCCTCAGAGAAATCTAGATATATTGTTAGGAAAGGGACCTTATGAGGATCAGCAGCAGCAATGTGCATATGATCCTGGTGTATATGCACAGATTGCTATAGATGCAATTAAGGCATGGAAGACTTTTCAAGGAAATGGAGGTTTACAAGGTCAGTTATCTAAGGTAATACAAGGAGCTAATGAACCTTATGCTGAATTTGTAGATAGGCTTATTCAAACAGCTACCAGAGTTTTTGGAAATACACAACAAGCAATGCCATTACTAAAACAACTGGCTTATGAGCAAGCGAATCGTTGGTGCAAAGATATCATTAGACCATTGAAAAAAGGAAGATTTAAACACATATATTAAATTGTGTAGAGACATTAAAGAACAAGAGCAAGTCGTGGAAGCTGCAGTAAAACAGGCTTTAGATGCCAGAGACATTAATGAACAAGGGCAAATTGTGGCAGCTGCAGTAAAACAGGCTTTAGATGCCAGGCCAAGAACATGCTACAATTGTGAAAAAACAGGACATTTTAAAAGGAATTGTCCCATAGGAGGAGGGTTTAACAAAACTAGGTATCAAAGGAGTAGAATACCAGGTATTTGTCCACGATGCCATAGAGGGAGACTTTGGGCTAATGAATGCTGTTCTCAAACCACCATAGAGGGTACACCATTATCAAAAAACGAACAAGGACCAGGTGTTTATCCACAATATCGTGGACAAAAACATGGAGCTCCTTTGCCAAAAAAATGGACAAGGGGGCTCAATTCTCCGGGGCCCAAAACCACAAATATACGCAGCACTGGAGAAACTCATCAACCACATCAGGGTAGTGCCCAGGACACATTGTCCATCAGATCCCTCATCAGAAAAACCAGAGGGAGCGCAGGGTTAGACATCTGTGACTCTGCCAGAGCAGTACTAACTGCAGAGATGGGAGTTCAATTCATTTCCACAGGGGTAAAAGGACCTCTTCCCAAAGGAACAGTAGGCTTATTATTGGGACGCAGCTCTTCTACTCTAAAAGGACTTATGATAAGTCCTGGGGTAATTGATCACAACTATGAAGGTGAAATAAAAATTATAGCCAGTTCTCCAAAGGGTATATTAGTAATTTCACCAGGAGATAGAATAGCACAGTTACTAATAATACCCAGCCTACGTGAAAAATTTTCCAGTCGTACTGTAGAAAGAGGTTCCAAGTGATTAGGCTCCACAGGTGTAGATTGGGCTATGCTTTCTTTAAATTTAGATTCTGGCCCCATGCTTAAACTAAATATTCAAGGGCATGAATTTAATGGGCTACTGGATACAGACGCAGACCTTAGCATCATCTCTCGTCAAGAATGGCCAAAACATTGGCCATTACAACAAGCCACTCAAACGCTTCGAGGCCTAGGAGTAGCGTATAATCCCCATAGAAGTGCAATGGTATTAGATTGGAAGGATCCTGAAGGATGTGAAGGAACTCTACAGCCATATGTATTGGATCATCTTCCCGTAAATTTATGGGGACGAGATAGTCTCCTGGACTCATTGATATTTTTTTTCGGATTCGGTATTGCCAGTCAATCGGGTTTTGCCGGCTCCTCAGTCCTGGTCTCAGTGTTGGACGTCCATTGCCTGTCTTCATTGCCTTGTCTTGTCTGTGTCATGTTTCATTGCTTTAACTGTTTCTGTATCTTTCATTATGGGACAGAGCACTTCAATGCCTCTGTCCCTGATACTTGATCACTGGACCAAAGTCCACTTAAGGGCTCAGAATCTTTGTTTTTCAGTAAAGCGCCGGATGTGGCAGACTCTCTGTGCTTCAGAATGGCCCACCTTTGGATTTGGATTACCCCTAGAAGGATCTTTCTACTTCCCACTAATTTAAAAAAGTCAGAGATATTGTCTTTCAGCCGGTGCTACATAGCCATCTGGATCAACAGCCATATATCTTAACTCGGCGGGAACTCTGCATATCTCCTCCTCCATGGGTGAAGCCTTTCCTTGTCACTGCCCCCACTCTGACTCCTTCCCCCAGGAACTCTCAAATCCTCTGATCCTCCTCCTCCTACACCCTCTGTTCTCCCTGAGTCACCAGATTTCACTCTACTGGAGTCTCCTTCCACTCCTTATCCCCTGCCCTTGTCCCCCAAAATCCAACACCCTCTAAGTGATTCCCCTGCTGCTGACTCAGCCTCTCCTCCATTGGAGGAAGCTATGCCGGCCCAGCGCCCTCCAGATAATTCCTTTGCGGCACACACAGCACCTCTTCCCTTGGAGGAAGCTGTACCATCTAAAGGAACTCGCTGGCGGTGAATGATTGAAAACCCTGGAACTCTTGGGATGCTCCCCCTCCATCCCTATGGGCCAATGATTGACGATGGCCACGGGGAAAAAATGCAAGCCTACCAGTATTAGCCTTTCTCCTCGTCAGACCTATATAACTTAAAAAAATTATAATCCCCCTTTTTCTGAGGACCCCACCAGGCTCTCAGGTCTGGTTGAGTCATTGATGTTTTCACACCAGCCTACTTCGGATGACTGCCAAAAACTCCTAGGGATTCTCTTCATGACAGAGGAACAACAGTGAATCCTCCAGGAAGCTAGAAAAAAAATCCCTCAAACAAGATCTGCGTCTGACACAACTTCCCAAGATAATCAAAGGCGACTTTCCCTTGAACCCACCCAACTGAGACCCCAAAATCTTTGAAGGTAGCGAGCATCTGTCCCCTTATCACCGGGCTCTAATAGTGTGTCTCCAAGCAGCCGCTAGCGACAAAGTAATTTGGCCAAGGTAAGAGAGATTATTCAAGGGCCTGATGATTCTCCCACTATGTTTCTAGAGAGAATTATGGAGGCATATTGGAGATATACTTCTTTTGATCCTCAGGAAGAGAATCAAAGGCATCTGTCACGATGGCCTTTATTGGGCAAACTGGCTTGGATATTAAAACAAAGTTACAAAGCTAGATTGATTACAAGATATGACTTTCAGAGATTTAGTCAGAGAAGCCAAGAACGTATACTATAAGAGAGAAACTGAGGAAGAGAAGGGAGCAAGGGGAGGATAAAAGAAACAAAAGGCAGACTAAGGCGTTGACTAAGGTCCTGGTCACAAAAACAAATAGGCCAGAAATTAAGAAACAGGTAGACAAGAAGGGATAACATTGGCCCATGCCAGAGGCCACCCTGGCCTCAGATCAATGTGCCTACTCTAAAGAAAAAAGGACACTGGGCCAAAATTGCCCTAAAAAGCGACAGCCACACCAGCCAGCATTCTGACTCTGAAGGATGACTAAGAAAGTCGGGGCTCAGATTCCCTCCCCAAGCTCAAGGTAACTTTTGAAGTGTTTCAAAAGTGATTATGGAAATCGAAAATGATGTGTTTGGAAAGAAGTCTCATGAAAAGATCAGTCAAGAAACATGGATGAATACATGTGTTCTGAAGCACGAAGTGAATGAAAGTCAGACAAATGCGTATGAATTTGCTAACTTGTGGATGAAATATATATCCTATGATGTGCATAAAGTGAATAAATAGTAATGTAGAAGTGTTGAATAAAATTGAACATCAAAATACACATCATGTCCCATAGTAATCTACTTGAATTGATGTTAAACAGGGTCAGTTACTGTAGAAATGTTAGGATATGTTTGCACCATTCAAAGAAGTTAGTTTTCAGTACTAGGAAACAAATATGTATTTCAGGTGGATGAATATTACTGAGAATAATCTTGTGAAAAGTTGATTAAAAATCCAAATACATCAATATGAATGAATTTAGGGAGTGCATAATAAGACACATGTTATATATATATATATATATATATATATATATATATATATATATATATATATATATTAAAAATAGCAATATATATGCCAATTGAAATTCATCATGAAATATATATCATCATCATATCCGAAAATATTCATTTTAATGAATATGGATTTTTATATAAGTTTGTTCAAATAGGAAGCTCACCCATGGGTTGAATTTTCAGTTCCAACATTGTTTAGGAGGAGTGATCACTTCTCACAATTTGTATGTGCCATGTCAGCCACCTCACGAGAATGTACGTGTGACACCAGGTAGGATTCTATATGTGCATATTAAAACACATGTGCTGAATAGGCTACTGAGAAAGGAAGACAGTAATTCATATATTTGTTAACTTTAAAAACACATGTAGAACTATTTCAATTAAAAATTGACTAGATTTATAACTCCTACCCTATATATTTCAAAAGGCATGTCCAACTATACACCCTGCCTCCTCTGAAATGCTTGTATTTCTATTCTGTTTGGGTTATGTTTCTCCATCATATTAGGATTAGTAGTCAGAGTCTAGTAGGAAATGGGTTAGTGTCAGGGATTTAGTATTTCAAATATATGCTGCATAAAAATCTTCCCACTCTCATTCAGAACAATGCCTAGACATTACCCTCGTCCCAAGTAAGACACAATTAGAGGAGAAGAGTTAAAAATTCTGTGAATACATATCTGGAAATGAATATTCTCATGAGTTCACAACCTTGGAGGTCGTAGAGGAGTTTTCAAAAGTATGGGACAGGGTAAGCACTCCACAAACATGGAGCTCTGCTGCCCTAAAGACTTCTTGAGAAACTGCCTCTGAGGTTGGGCACTTGAAATATATGTTTTCGTAAGGAGCTTTCTTTGTACTGAGACCATCAAAGCTGGGTGTGCATCTATGCGACCTGGAGGACATGGTTTCATATTTTCCAATGAACATGAGGCAGCAGTGCTGAATTCTCTCTATGTAGGTAAACTGTGTCCCCTGGGGCCTAAGTGTCTCTGCGTGTGGACTGTGAAGCCATTTGGTCATCCTCTACTTTTCCTGGTGTTTCTTGCTGCTGCACTGGGAGTTTGGTATTTGCTTATGAAGTAAAAAAAGATCACCTGGGACACAGTGCTTGAGGGAGTTCTGTCACGTGTGGTGGGTAAGGGTCTGCAAGAGAATATACCAACAATGCTTCTATTCCACAAAGCTTTTCCCCTTGACCATAGCAACATAATTCTCAACATTTCCCTGAAACCTCTCTATATAACAAGATGCCGTTACATATAAGGGTCTGGTGGTTGTACCATGTCAGTCACAAGGCATTTCGGAGCCAATGGAAGATCAACATGGCCCCACCACAGATGTTTCATCACACACCCCCCCTCCACTGCTCTAGGCCCACTACTCAGCAGGCTCCAATTTACTGGCATCTCTGTTCTACACCATTTTGATGAAACCTAGTCAATCAAGGTGCTGTCTGGTATACTCATGATCAGCAACCGGTTTTCCAAATTTTCTACAGTGCCACCTGGTCATGGAAATTTCAATAATTTTATTGTATTTATCTAGCCATTTTTCACGGATGAAGTTGGAGGCACTGTGGATTTCAATTCGTACAGGAACCATTAAATAATGAGAAACCTCATTTCAATGAAAGCTCTGTAGAACTGTTACAGACAAGGCTTCCCAGGGAGTGGCCAAAATGTCACATAAAATCAGACCCACTGAGGTCTACAATGTGAGGTCCATGTGTGTTTTGACTGTCACCCGTGCCTGCCAAGTCTTTCAGAAAAAAAAAAATCATGTGATATCCTGGCTGAGATTCCCAGTGCTCTGTGGAAAGCCACCCTGGGCCTAGATCTCAGTTTCCAAGGGAGACTCTCATGCGTGCCCTCCTAGAATCCCAACACAATACATGGCACAAGTTCTCTGAGATCAGATCCAGAATGCACTCTCTAAGTGTAATCACACCAGAGTTCAAGCCCATGTGGACCCAGGCATCTCCTTTAACTGCCACACAATGACCACAATTAAAACCAAAACACTCCCACATGGCCCTCATCTGTTTCCATATAGATACTCATCATAACCTCTGGCTGGATGTTTCCATGAGGGGCGCAGTCCAAGACAGTGTCCAAAATAAGCTCCCTTGCCCCTCATTTGCCTAAAGTCAGGGTGGCCTGGACATACTTCCTGTGAACCAGGAGTGATCAAATAGGCATGCCGTTAATACTGCAGCGCTTCTTCAATTTGAGGCCTACTGAGTTAGAGGTATAGATTGTTTATGTGAATTAGAGTCATGAGAAAACCCAAGCACCTCTGCAGGGCTTTGAAGAACTCAATTGACACAAAGGATCCCTATTCTCACTTGATAGAGGTCAGGAACCTCACAGAGGAAAGCGAGACTTTATCCAAAATGACTGGTCTATTTGCCATTTTGGTTTTAGATGCACACATGGGATCTTTCTTTAGATCCATCTGGTGCTGAGAATCTAAGCCACAAACTCACACAGGGCCAAGATGCTAATTCAGACACATCCCTTTCCAAAGCAATTAAGCAAAGAGCCACAGGTGATGCCCATTCATTTCCATTTGAAAACTGTTTACTTCAGGCTTCACAAAGGGGTGGCCAGAGCAAGAACTTCCTGACATTCAGTTCAACAGAACAATATATAAGCAAAATGCCCAAAGCAGGGTTTTTCCACTGAGAATTTCCTGGTCACACTGATATCTGAGTTTTTTGAGATGCTCGCCATTCCCTTCAGCTATCCAGTACATGACCATGTCACAGAGCTTGGAGGTGGTACATATGTTAGACACAAAACCATGAGCCTATCCTGCAGAGTGAACAGAATTCATGAAGAAACCTGGAAATTAGGAATGTAGTAGGTTATGCCCATCTTTAAGTAAAGCCGCAATCCATTCATAAATTGGGCAGGATGAAATGGGAAGCTTTCTACTAGACAGGAAACATCCATTGATGCACTCTCTTTTCTAATGTCTACAACCACGGACACCATGGGATACACAGACATAGAATCACTCGCCTTTTCAAACGACTTACAAGAAACAGTTCACTCCAAACCATACAAACCACCTTTCCTTCCTATTCTCACAACATGAGACAAAATCACAAACTCACAACCACACCCACAAAGGCACCTCCTTACCCTAAGTAGGTCTGTGACTCTATGGAGTGTCCTCTGACAGGTGGGCCACACAATGTTCCCCCGAAAGGTCCTGTCCTGTCTCAAATATGGTCTCCTTGGCCAACTCTATGAAGTTGTCAGGAGCCAGCAGTGGGCCACTACCTGCTTTTTCAGGAAAGGCCCCTCTTCAGAGCTGTCCTGGCTTTTGGCCATTCTAACATCAGTAGGTACAAAGAAAGACTGACTCTGTCCTTGGTAATTCCAAACAAGTGAACCCACTGGGACTGGTACTGGGACTGGCTCTGTGTGCCTGGCTTCCAGGATCCCAAGTTCAGAGAGTTCCATCACCAAGGGAGTAAGGTGAGGTCACTTCCTTCAGGAACTGAATTAGGTCACTGCCTTGGCAACCACTTTATCCTAACAGTTGCTTCCAAGTGTCTCATTAAATGGAGGCTTCCCCTACTTCCTGTGAAACATTCACAAGTTAGAATGGTATATCAACCATAGGAACCCGGTAATAGCTCTCCACACAGGCCTGGTTTGGTCCATCTCCTCTACATTGAGAAGAGAGGTTCTGATTCAGACACATCCCGTCATCCTGACCAGGTATTTTGCCATGGAAGATTACTTTTGCTTTCTCAGGTCCTCCATAGCTGACTACATATTCTCCAGGGATCATTTCTGTATTGAACTTGTGGTTCTAAACAGGTGAAAGATCCCCTACATTCCTGTATTGTAAGACCAACTCTGTCCCTGCTCTTCATTAAATTTACATTGAGGGAACAGTGTATTGTTAGGGTTAATAAAATGTTTGATGTTAGAAATCATTCTGCTGGATGTATAATGGTACTGGGAACCTGGGATATTTTTAAAAATATAGAGGTGAAATATATAAATGAAAAAAGGATGTCTAGGTAATTTTGAAGCCCAGAGAGGCAATGGGCCCTTCATTGGGATACTTAGCTTTGATTTATGTTGTGCACAGATATCTCAGATAAATCGATATGCAATGGCATAGGACCTTGTACCTTGGATGATTAAAATTCGAAGAGAACATCCAGTCAAAAAGGGATAGTCGGTAGGATTAGATAGATATTCGGTAGGTTAACAAAGAGTGAGTATAGGATTTGGAACAAAAGTTCTTTAGCAATAGGGTTTGGGTTAAAGTGTGAAAGTAAATATCAGCCCACTTGAAGGGTCAGTCACAATGATGAACAGGGGAAAATATGTAGGAAAGCAGATATCAATAGAGATATTACAAAATCAACAAGTGGGCCAAGGACCTGAACAGACACTTCTCAGAAGAAGACATACAATCAATTAATAAGTACATGAAAAAATTCTCACCTTCTCTAGCAGTCAGAGAAATGCAAATCAAAACCACCCTAAGATACCATCTCACTCCAGTAAGATTGGCAGCCATTAGGATGTCAAACAATAATAAGTGGTGGCAAGGATGTGGGGAAAAGGGTACACTTGTACATTGCTGGTGGGACTGCAAAATGGTGCGGCCATTATGGAAAGCAGTATGGAGATTCCTGGGAAAGCTGGGAATGGAACCACCATTTGACCCAGCTATCGCCCTCCTTGGACTATTCCCTGAGGACCATAAAAGAGAATGCTATAGGGATACTGCCACATCAATGATCATAGCAGCACAATTCACAAAAGCCAGACTGTGGAACCAACCTAGATGCCCTTCAATAGATGAATGGATAAAAAAAATGTGGCATCTATACACAATGGAGTATTATGCAGCACTAAAAAATGACAAAATCATGGAATTTGCAGGGAAATGGATGGCATTAGAGCAGATTATGCTAAGTGAAGCTAGCCAATCCTTAAAAAACAAATGCCAAATGTCTTCTTTGATTTAAGGAGAGCAAGTAAGAACTGAACAGAGGGAAAGAGCATGAGGAAAATATTAACATTAAACTGAGACAAGTGATGGGAGGGAAAGGGAGAGAGAAGGGAAATTGCATGGAAACGGAAGGAAACCCTCATCGTTATACGAAATCACATATACAAGGTTGTGAGGGGAAAGGGGGGGGAAGGGAGAGAACGGAACAATAACAGATGAGGTAGAGAGGGAAAATGAAAGGGGAGGGGAGGGGGGATAGTAGGGGATAGGAAAGTCAGCAGAATACAACAGTCACTAATATGGCATTATGTAAACATTGTGAATGTGTAACTGATGTGATTCTGCAATCTGTATTTGGGGTAAAAATGGAAATGCATAACTCACTTGAATCAAATTTATGAAAGATGAAAAAAATAAAAATTTTAAAAAGTACTAAATTGGCTCATCCTAACATTAAAAAAAGAGATATTACAAAATCAGGCAAAGTATAAAGTGAGTGATATGATTAGATATTTTCAACAGGGTTGATTTTGAATATATAATCTTAGGAAGAAACAAATATGTAGTCACCAATAGGATTGATATTTGAGAGCATTAGGCAACCTGAACATGGAAGTAATCCATGTTCACTTTCCATTTAGGCTTTAGTACAATAATAAGTGTGAACTTTGCATTTTGTGTCCAGAATATTACTGTGATAAAATGTATATGTAGATTAGGTGACATCAGTATTTCTTTCACCATTTCTGTGAGTAATATTTTGAAGACATATACATAAGTATTGGTTGTACAAAAAGCTGTACCCTGTGTCTATGTATATACAGATAATTCATGAATAGACCATACTGTGAATAAATAGTATAGCTGGTTCCACTTTAAATAATGGATTGAATTCATATTCACAAAGGAGTGGTCTGAGGCAAAAACCTTCCTGAAATTCAGGGCAACAGAACAATAGGTAAACAAAACGCACAAAGCAGGGTTTCTCCACTGAGACTTTCCTGGTCACACTGATATCTGAGTTTTCCTAGATGCTCGCCTTTCCCTTCAGCTATCCAGTACATAGCCATATCACATAGCTTTGAGGTAGTACATATCTTGGTCACAAAACAATGAGGCAATTCTGGAGAGTGTCCAGAATTCAGGATGTAAACAGAAACTTTGGAAGATAGCAGGTTTTGCCCTTCAATAAGGAAAGCCGCAGTCCATTAATAAATCGGGCAGGATGAATGTTGCGAAGCTTTCTCCTAGACAGGACACATCCATTGATGCATTTTCTTTTCTAATGTCTACAACCACGGACAGAGTGGGATACACAGACATAGAAGCACTCGCCTTGTCAAAGGACTTACTAGAAACAGTCCACGCCAATTCAAACAAACAGCCTTTCTTACATCTTCTCAGAACCTGAGAAAAAAACCATACACACACCTACACCCACAAAGGCACCTCCTTTGTGGAGTGTCCTCTGAATGGTGGGCCATACTATATTCGCCAAAAATGGCCTGTTATATCTCAAATCTGGTCTCCTTGGCCAACTCTGTGCAGTTGTCAGGAGCCAGCGGTGAACCAATACCTGCTTTCTCAGGAAAGGCCTTTCTTCAGAGCTTTCCTGGCATTTGGCCATCCTCACATCTGTTGGTACTAAGAAAGACTGACTCTGTCCTTGGTAAATTGAAACAAGTGAGACCACAGGGACTGGGACTGCAACTGGCTCTGGGTGCCTCTCTTCCTGGATCCCAAGTTCAGAGAGTTCCATCACCAAGGAAGTGCAGTGAGGTTACTTCCTTCAGGAACTGAATGAGGTCACTGCCTTGGCAACCTCTTTGTCCTAACAGTTACTTCTAAGGGTCCCATGAGATGGAGTCTGTCCCTACTTTCTGTCACACTTTCACAAGTTAGAATGGTATATCAACCATTGGCACCTGGGAAGAGCTCTCCACACAGGCCTGATTTGGTCCATCTTCTCTACATTTAGAAGATAGAGGTTGATTCAGACACATCCATTCATCATGATCAGGTTGTTTACCATAAAAGATGACTTTTCCTCTATCAGGTCCTTCATAGCTGCCTACATCTTCTCCAGGGATCATTTCTGCATGGACCTTTGATGTTCTCAGAAGGTGGAAGATCCCCTACATTCCTGTATTGTAAGACTAACTCTGTCCCTCCTCTTTTGTAAAGTTAGATTGAGGGAAGAGTGTATGTTTAGGGTTAATAACATGTTTGATTTGGGTTAGGAATCTCTCTGCCCCATGAATAATGGTATTGGGAACCTGTGATATTTACAAGAATATATAGGTGAAATGTAAGTATGAAAACAGAAATCTAGGTAAGATTGGAAGTCAGAAGGGCATTGGGTCCTTGAGTGGGATTCTTAGGTTTGAATTATGTTCTGCATATATGTCTCCGATAAATTGAAATACAATGGTTTAGGACCTTATACCTTGGATGATTAATTGTCGAAGAGAACATCGAGTCAAAAAGCAATAATCAGTAAGATTAGGAAGATAGTCAGTAGGTTTAGAAATAAAAGTGAGTATAGGATTTAGACCAAAATTTCTTTAGCAATAGGGTCTCGGGTAGACATTGAATGTAAATGTCAGCATATGTGAAGTGTCAGACACAATGATGAACTGCGGAATATATGTAGGAAAGCAGATATCAATAGAGATATAAGGAAATCAGGCAAAGTATAAACTGAGTGATAGAATTAGACATTTTCAACAGCCTTGAAGTTGAATATATAATCTTAGAAAGAAACAAATATGTAGTCACCAATAGGATTTACATTTGAGAGCATTAGGCAACCTGGACATGGTTGTTTTTAGTAATTCATGCTCACTTTCCATTTAGGCTTTGATACAATCATGAGTGTGACCTTTGTTTTTTGTGTCCAGAATATTACTGTGATAAAAAAAGAAATATATATATATATATATATATATATATATATATATATATATACACACACACACACACACACACACACACACACATATATAGATAGATAAGGTGACATGAATATTTCTTCTACCATTTCTGGGAGCAATGTTTTGAAGAGGTATAAATTAGTATTGGGGGAACAAAGAGGTGTACACTGTGTCTATGAATATAGAGATAATGCATTAATAGACCATACTGTGAATAAATAACATACCTGGTTCCAACTTTAATAATGGATTGAATTGAAATGTGAAAATGTACAGGAAATCTTGTATTGATATACACACATTTATTCCAACCACTTATACATCTAATGGTAATATTAATGTTATGGTTTATCTTGAAGAGTGTGTGGGTTTAGCTTCAAAATTGATTATGGAAATCGAAAATAATGTGTTTGGAAAGAAGTCTCATGAAAAGACCAGTCAAGTAACATGGAGGAATACATGTGTTCTGAAGCAGAAAGTGATTAAAAGTGAAACAAATTCCTATAATTTTGTGAACTTGTGAATGAAATATATATCTTATGATGTGCAAAAACTGAAGAAATAGTAATGTACCAGTGTTGAATTAAAATGAACGTCAAAATAGACATCATGTCCCCTAGGAATCTATTTGCATTGATGTTAAACTGGGTCAGTTACTGCAGAAATATTAGGATTTGTAAGCACCATTGATTGAAGTTAGTTTTCAGCACTGGGAAACAAATATGTATTTCAGGTAGATGATTATTTCTGAGAATAATCTTGTGAAATGTTGATTATAAATCCACATACATGAACATGAATGAATTTATGGAGTGTATATAAGACACATATATTTCATATTTTATAAAATCTGTAGAGTGTATATATATATATATATATATATATATATATATATATATATATACAAAAAAAACCACAAAAATTCATTAAAAAGTATCAATATATATATGCCAATCGTAATTCATCATGTAATATATATCATCCACAGAAGCAAAAATATTTATTTTACTAAACATGGGTTTATGTATAATATTGTTCTAATAGGAAGCTCACCCATAGTTTGAATTTTCAGTTCCAACAGCGTTTAGGAGCACTGATCTCTTCTTACAATTTGTTTCTGCCAATTCAGCCAACTCATAAAAATATATGTGTGATACCAAGTAGGAATCTATATGTGCATATAAAAAGTACAAGTGCTGAGTAGGCTACAGAGAAAGGGAGACAGGAATTCACATATTTGTTAACTTTAAAAACGCATGGAGAGAGCTGCGGATGTGGCTCAAGTGGTAGCGTGCTCGCCTGGCATGCGTGCGGCATGGGTTCGATTCTCAGCACCACGTGAAAACAAAGATGTTGTGTCCGCCGATAACTAAAAAATAAATATTATAGAATTCTCTCTCTCCTCTCTCACTCTCTCTTTAAAAAAAACACATGGAGGACTATTTCAATTAAAAATTGAGTAGATTTATAAAACCGACCCTTTATCATGCAAGAGGGAAGTCCAACTATACACCATGCTTCCTCTGAACTGCTTGTATTTTCATTCTTTTGGGGTATTTTTCTCCATCATATTAGGATTAGTAGTCAGAGTCTAGTAGGGTATGAGTTAGTGTCAGGGATTCAGTATTTCGAATGGAAAATTGGAAAATGGATCAATGTGTATGCAAATGTGTACTACAAAAAAATTTTCCCACTCTCATTCAGAACAATGCCTTGACATTACCTTCACCCCAAGTAAGACACAATTAGAGGAGAAGAGTTAGAAATTCTTTGAATACATATCTGAAATTGAAAATGCTTAGGGTTCACAACCTTGGAGATTGTAGAGGAGTTTCCAAAAGTAAGGGACAGTGTAAAAACTCTACAAACATGGAGATTTGCCTGCCTAAAGACGTCTGGAGAAACTGCCTTTAGGTTGGGCACTTGAAATATATGTTGCTGTCAGGAGCTTTAGCTTCCTTTCTAGTGAGACCATCAAAGCTGGGTCTTCATCTCTGTGATCTGGAGGACATGGTTTATAATTTTCCAATAAACATGAAGCAGCAGTGCTGAATTCTTGCTTTGTAGGTAATCTGTGGCCACTGGGGGCTAAGTGTCTCCCCATGTGGACTGCGAAGCCATTTCATCATCCTCCACTTTTCATAATGTTTCTTCCTGCTGCACTCGGAGTTTGGTATTTGCTTCACGAAATACAAGGAGTTCAACTGGGACTCAGAGCTGCAGCGAGTTCTGTCACGTGTGGTGGATCAGGGTCTGCAGGAGAATGCACCAACAGGGCTTGTATACCACATAGGATGCCCCCTTGACCATAGCAACCTGATTCTGAACATTGCCCTGAAACCTCTCGATATAACAAGTTGCCTTTACATATAAGGGTCTGCTCGCTGCACCATGTCAGTCACAAGCCATTTGGAAGCCAATGGCAGATCCACATGGCCCCACCTCAGATGTTTTATCACACATTTGCTCACTACTGCTCTAGGCCCACTACTCAGCAGGATCCAAATTACTGAGATCTCTGTTTTACACCATTTTCATCAAAACCAGTCAATCAAGGCACTGTCTGGTACACTCGTGATCAGCAACAGGACATCCAAAGGTTCTTCATTGCCACCTGGTCATTGGAATTTCAAAAATTTCATGGTATTTATCTAGCAAATTTTCAAATATGAAGTTGGAAGCACTATGGCTTTCAAATCATTCAGGAATCATTCAATGGTGAGGAAGCTCATTTCAATGAAAGCTTTGGAGAACTCTCACAGGCAAGGCTTCCCAAAGAGTGGCCTAAAGGTCACATGAATCCAGGCCCATCGAGGTCTACAATTGAGGTCCATGTGTGTTTTGACTAGCAAATATGGCTTCCAAGTCTTTCAGAATAAAATAATGTGATATCCTGGCTGAGATTCCCAGTGCTCTGTGGAAAGCCACCCTAGGACTAGATCTCAGTTTCCAATGGAGACTCTCATGCGTGGCCTCCTAAATTCCCAACACAATTCATGGCAATACTTCTTTGATGATTGATCCAGAACTCAGTGTTTAAGGGGAATGACACCAGAGTTCAAGCCCAGGTGGATCCAGTCATCTCTTCTAACTGCCACATGAATGACTACACTTAAAACCAAAACATTCCCACATGGTCCTTACCTTCTTCCATATAGACACTCATCATTACCTCTGGCTAGAGTTTTTCATCTGGGACGCATCCCAAGAGAGTGTCCAAAATAATCTTCCTTGCCCCTCATTTGCCTAAAGTCAGGGTGGCATCGTCACCCTTCCTGTGAACCTGGAGTGATCCAATAGGCCTGCCATGAATACTGCTCTGCTTCTTCAATTTGAGTCCTACTCACTCTCAGGGATAGATTCTTTAAGTGATTTGGAGTCACAAGAAAACACAAGCACCTCTGCAGTTCTTCAAAGAACTCATTTGACTTAAAGGATCCCTATTCTCACTTGACAGAGGTCAGAATCCTAACAGAGGAAGGCAAGAGACTGATCAACAATGACAGATTTTTGGCCATTTTGGTTTTGATTGCACACATGGAATCTATCCTTAGATCCATCATGTGCTGAGAATCTAAGCCACAACCTCATACAGGGCCAAGAGGCTGATTTAGACACATCCTTTTAGAAGCAATTAAGCAAAGAACCACAGGTGATGCCCATTCATTTCCATTTGAAAATTGTTTTCTTCAGGCTTCACAAAGGGGTGGCCTGAGGCAAAGACCTTCCCGACATTCAGGACAACAGAACCATAGGTAAGCAAATGAACCAAAGCAGGATTTCTCCACTGAAAATTTACTGGTCACACTGATATCTGAGTTTTCTAAGATGTTCCCATTCTCTACAGCTATCAAGTATATAGACATGTCTCAGAGCTTGGAGGTGGTACATATCTTGGAAACAAAACCATGAGCCTATTCTGGAGAGTGGCCAGAATTCAGGAAGAAAACAGGAACTTAGGAATTTAGTAGGTGTTGCCCATCCATAAGGCAAACCACAGTCCATTCTTTAATTAGGCAGGATGAATGCTGGGAAGTTTTCTACTAGACAGGACACATCCTTTGATGCCTTCTCTTTTCTAATGTCTACAACCACGGACACAGTGGGATACTCAGACATAGAAACACTAGCCTTGTCAAACGACTTACTAGAAACAGGCCACTCCAACCCAAACAAACAGCCTTTCCTACCTATTCCCAGAACATGAGAGAAAACCACAAACTCACTCCACACCCACAAAGGCACCTTCTTAACCCAAGTAGGTCTGTGACTATCCGGAGTGTCCTCTAACTGGTGGGCCATACTATGTTCCCCTGAAATGGCCTGCCCTTTCTCAGATCTGGTCTCCTTTGCCAACTCTGTGAAGTTGTCAGGAGCCAGTGGTGAACCAATACCTGCTTTCTCAGGAAAGGCCCCTCTTCAGAGATCTTCTGCCATTTGACAATGCTCATATCAGTCGGTACCAAGGAAGACTGACTCTGTCCTTGGTAAATCCAAACAAGTGAGACCACTGGGACTGGGACTGGGACTGGCTCTGGGTGCCTGGCTTCCTGCATCACAATTTCAGATTTTTTGATGACCAAGGAAGAGAGGTGAGGTCACTTCCTTCAGGAACTGAATGAGGTCACTACATTGGCCACCACTTTGTCCTAACAGTTGCTTCGAAATGTCCCATGAAATGGAGGCTGCCCCTACATCCTTTGACACTTTCACAAGTTAGAATGGTATATCAACCATAGGCACCTGGAAACAGCTCTCCACACAGGCATGGTTTGATCAGTTCTCTACATTAAGAAAGGAGAGGCTGATTCAAACACATCTCTTCATACTGACCCGGTTGTTTGCCATGGAATATGACTTTTTCCCTCTTAGGTCCTTCATAGCTGCCTGCAACTTCTTAAGGGTATAATTTCTGCATGGTCCTTTGATGTTCTCAGCAGGTGGAAGAGCCCCTACATTACTGTATTGTAAGACAAACTCTGTCTCGGCTCTTCTGTAAAGTTAGTTTGAGGGAACAATGTATGGTTAGGCTTAATAACATGTTTGATTTGAATTAGGAATCATTCTGCTTAGTGAATAATGGTATTGGGAACTTGCGATATTTACAAGAATATATTGGTGAAATATAAGTTTGAAAACAGAAATCTAGATAAGATTTGAATCCAGGAAGGGCATTGGGCTGTTGATTGGGATACTTAGCTTTGAATTATGTTCTGCAAAGATGTCTCAGATAAATCAATATACAATGGCATAGGACCTTGTACCTTGGATGATTGATTGTCGAAGTGATCATCCAGTCAAAAAGGGATAGTCTTTAGGATTAGGAAGATAGTCGGTATGTTAGAAAAAAGAGTAATATAGGATTTGGACCAAAAGTTCTTTAGCAATAGGGTTTCGGATAGAGAGTGAATGTAAATGTCAGCACATGTGAAGAGTCAGTCACAATGATGAACTGGGGAAAATATGTAGGAAAGCAGATATCAATAGACATTAGGAAATCAGACAAAATATAAAGTGACTGATAGGATTAGTCATTTTCAAGAGGGTTGAGGTTGAATATATTATCTTAAGAAGAAACAAATATGTAGTCACGAATAGGATTGATTTGAGAGCATTAGGCAACCTGGACATGGATGTGTTTAGTAATCCATGCTCACTTTCCATTAGGCTTTGGTGAAAGGTTAATAAAATAGGTACTTGTTACTTACTGTTTTTCTGTATGCTTAACAAAACACTGTTGAAGTCTTGAGGACTGTTTGCTAATCTTGTTTCCAGAATGTGCTGTCCCCAACTGCCAAACTGCAAATGTATACCCTCACCCGTTTGCACGCAAACCACCCACTTGCCCTGACCAATCAATAAACTTCCCTCCCTGCCCTCTCCAAGGAAAGCATATAAGCTCTGCTTAAGCTGTTCTCATTGCTCTCTGCTCTATTCAAGTGAGCTCTGAGCCCCAGAATGCTGGACCCATAATAAACCATTTACTGTTGAAGGAGACATTCTCTTGGTGGTCGCTTCCTCCGATGCTTGCCCGACCTTTACATCTGGAGGCACCAGCAAGATCCGACAGCGGCGGATGAAAGATCCCCAAGGGGCTCCTTTCAGGGTAAGTAAGGCAACTCTTTTTGGTTTTAGGTTTCAGGTTAGGGCTTGGCAAAATGGCTATGGGTGATGAGCGTGAGCTCTCTCTGACAGAGGCTGACATACGTGTCACAGAGCCACAGGCCACGTCCCTGGGGGATGCCCCAGAGGACTCAGGAAATCGAGGAACAATAGTCTCCTTGACTCAGTGATATTTTGCTTCGGATTCGGTATTGCCAGCCCATCAGGTTTTGCGGGCTACTCAGGCCTGGCCTCAGTATTGGACGTCCAATGCCTGACTTTATTGTCTTGTCTTGTCAGTGTAGTGTGTTGTTGCTTTCACTGTTTGTGTATCTCTCATTTTGGGACAGAGAACTTCAACACCTCTCTTCCTGACCCTTGATCACTGGAACAAAGTCCGCTTAAGGGCCCAGAATCTTTCTTTTTCAGTAAATCGCTGGACCTGGCAGACCCTCTGTGCCTCAGAATGACCCACCTTTGGAGTTGGATAGCCCCTAGAAACATCTACGTCCCACTAATTCGAAAAGTCAGAGATTTTGTATTTCAACCGGGGCCACATGGACATCCAGATCAACAGCCATATATCTCAACTTTGCAGGACCTCTGCAAATCTCCTCCTCCATGGGTGAAGCTTTTCCTTGTCTCTGCCCCCGCTCCTACTCCTTCCACCATGATTCTATCTCTCAAACCCTCTGCTCCTCCTCCTCCACCCTCTCTTCTCCCTGAGTCTCAAGACTCTACTGGACTCTCCTCGCCTTCTTATCCGCTGCCCTCGTCCACCAACCCCCAACAACCTCTAAGTGATTCCCCTGCTGCTGACTCAGCCTCTCCACCACTGGAGGAAGCTAGGCCAGCCAGGCGCCCACCAAATGACTCCCCCTTGTCACACACACAGCCCCTCCTTCCCTGGAGGAAGCTGGCCTGGCAAAAAGAACTCAAAGAACTCCCTGGCGTTTTCAAACCTGCCTACTTGGGATGACTGCCAACAAATCCTAGGGATTCTCTTCATGACAGAGGAATGAGAGAGAAACTTCCTGGAAGCTAGAAAAAAAATAGCCTCGGACCAGATGGGTGACCAACACAACTTCCCAACATAATCAAAGCCGGCTTCCCCTTGAACTTACCCAACTGGGACCCCGACACCTTTGAAGGTAGGGAGCATCTGTCCACTTATTGCCGGGCCCTAATAGTGGGTTTCCAACCGGCCGCTAGGCAACCAAATAATTTGGCCAAGGTAAGAGAGATTATTCAAGGGCCTGATGAACATCCCTCTATGTTTCTAGAGAGAATTATGGAGGAATATAGGAGATATACTCCTTTCGATCTTCAGGCAGAGGATCAAAAGGCATATGCCATGATGGCCTTCATTGGGCAAGCTGATCTGGATATTAAAAGAAAGTTACAATACTTAGATGGATTACAAGATATGACTTTGAGAAATTTAGTCAGAGTAGCCGAGAAAGTATCCTATAAGAGAGAAACAGAGAGAACGAAAGGGAGCAAAGGGAGGATGAGAGATGAAAAAGACAGATTAAGGTATTAACTAATGTCCTGGTCACTACAATAAATAGGCCAGAAATTAAGAAACAGGGAGACAAGAAGTGATACCTGGGTCCCCTCCAGAGGCCACCGTTGGCCTCAGATCAATGTGCCTACTGTAAAGAAAAAGGACACTGAGCCAAAGAGTGCCCTAGAAAGAGAAAGCCACGCCAGACAGCCTTTCTGACTCTGGAGGTTGACTAAGAATGTCGGGGCTCAGATCCCTTCCCCGAGCTCAGGGTAACTTTTGAAGTGAAGGGGACCCCATAAACTTTGAAGTGGATACAGCAGCAGTATACTCAGCCCTTAAGGCCCCACTGGGCCCTCTATCAAATAAAAGATCTCTAGTTCAAAGGGCTAACAGCAGTAAATATCAGACTTAGACAACTAAGAGGACCATGGACATGGGGAAAGACAAAATCCAACATTCCTTCCTAGTAATCCCAGAATGCCTGGCCCCATTGATGGGCAGAGATCTGCTCAGTAAGCTCCGGGCCAAAACAACTTTTAACCCCGAAGGCCCCAAAATGAAATTTCTAAATCCTTCATTAAAAACTCCTATAGTCATGGCTTTATAAATGTCAGTCGAAGATGAACATCCACTTTTCACACACCCCAAGACTGATCAAACAGGCAAGCTACCCCAGAAATGGATAACAGATTACCCAGATGCCTGGGCAAAATTGTTGGGTTAGGCCTAGCCATGAAACAACCTCCAAGAACAGTGGAGTTAAAAACCTCAGCCTCCCCAATCAATGTCAAACAACATCCTCTGAGCAAAAAAGGTAAAGATGGGATAAGGCCCCATATTCAGAAATATCTGGCCTTAGGGTCCTAAGGCCCTGTCAATCGGCCTGGAACACTCCCCTGCTACCGGTAAAAAATCCAGGAACTGGGGACTATCCCCCATACAAGACCTAAGAGAGATCAACAACAGAGTGCAGGAAATTCACCCCATGGTAAATAATTCATACAATCTGCTTATCACTCTGAACCCTGAGTAGAAATGGTATGGACATAAAGATGCTATCTATTGCATGCCTCTGCATAAAGACAGTCAGTTGCTGTTTGCTTTTGAGTGGGTAGACCCAGAAACCGGAACGTATGGTAAACTAACATGGACTAGACTCCCACAGGGGTTCAAAAACTCCCCCACTCTCTTTGATGAAGCCCTCCACAGAGATGTCAACAACTTCAGACCTATGCACCCTGAAGTCACCCAGCTTCAATACGTGGATGACCTGCTACTGCAGCCAACACCAAGGAAAACTGTGAGTCTGGGAACCAAGCACTATTATATAAGCTTGCTTAACTCGGGTATAGAGCTTCTTCCAAAAAACCCCAAATTTGCCAGCAAGAAGTAGTCTTCCTGGGCTATTCCCTTAGGGGTGGTAAACGATGGCTCACTGAGCCCAGAAAACAAACGGTTGTGCAGATACACCCCCCCCCAGCAGCAGACAACACAGAGAGTTTCTTGGGACTACTGGGTTTTGCAGGTTATGGATTCCTGTGTTTGCGTCCTTAACTTCTCCTTTATACCCGCTGTTAAAGGGAGATGCCCAATTCCAATGGACCCCTGAGCACCAGCAAGCTTTTGATAACATCTAACAACACTGGCACTGAACTCCTCAAGTTCACTGAGCCAAGCCTGCAATTTCAGTAATCCCTACACTACGTTAAAAATGTACATCAATTCACACACCTTGGTTCAAAGAAACTGCAGGCATTCCTGAAGGATCAAGAACAGAGTTTTCCACTAACCGACTCACAGCGAAAGGACATAACTGAACGGGTAACAAAACCCTGTCCGTTCTGTCAATAGGTTAATGCTTACCCTTCCAAGCTTCCTGCAAAATAGCACCTATGAACAACCAGACCAGGACAATTCTGGGAAGTGGACTTTACTGAAATTAAGCCAGCGAGGTATGGACTTCAATATCTCCTAGTGTTTGTAGATATATTTTCAGGATGGATTGAAGCCTTCCACACAAAAAAAGGCACAAATGGTGGTAAAAAATCCTGAAAGATATTTTTCCATGATACGGCCTACCTAAGGGTATATTGTCTGATAATGGACCGGCGTTCATGACCCAGGTAAGTAAGGTGTTAGCCAGGACCCTGGGAATAAATTGGAAGTTACATTGTGCTTATAGACCCCAGAGCTCAGGACAGGTTAAAAAAAATTAATAGAACCATTAAAGCGACCTTAACGAAATTAAGCTTAGAGAGGGCATCAAAGGTTGGACTATGCTCCTGCCTTATGCACTGTTTCATGCAAGAAATACTCCCTCTGTTTCTTTGAGTAACCTCACCTCCTATGAAATTCTCTATGGGGCCCCTCCTCCAGTAAGGACCTAACCCCAACTCTAAGACCTACCGATCCCTTCCACACCCCCTTGCTTGACAAACTTAAAGCTCTTGAAAGAACTCAGCGATACCTGTCAAACCAGCTGGCCACTGCCTACCAACCTGGTGAAGAGGAGACTCCACATCGATATCAAATAAGAGACTTCGTCTACATAAGATGACTTCAGGTGTCATCCCTGGAACCCCGATGGACAGGACCATACCAGGTGCTACTTATAAAACCTACAGTGGTAATGGTAGATGGAATCACTTCCTGGATCCTAATTCTCATCTCAAGCCTGCGCCCTGTCCAGACTCTGGCTTGAAAGTGGAAAAGACTGGTAACCCTTTCAAATTGCATATTGTCCATGTGGATAAAGCTATAGACTCTCCCCTTGACCACCACTAGTCCTAACCATCATCAGCCCATTCAGCAGCGATGGCTGATCACAAATCCTATTAGACAAGAAGTATGGTCTGTCTTGCATACAGCCCCCTTAGGGACCTGGTGGCCATCTCTCCACCCAGATATTTGTCAGCTGAGTATACGTCTTTCCAATTGGGATATCTCTGATGAAGAGGATCCCATTAAAATTTCATTAAATTTCTTCCGTACCATAGATAATGGAAACAAACATTATGGATGTAGGGACATGCAAGTCTGATGCAGGTTGGCTAGCCTAGATTACTATGTTTGCCCGGTGGACTATCAAAGCCACAAACAACCACGGCTGTGTGGGGGAAAAGCCGTCTTCTTCCGTAAGTCATGGGGATGTGAGCATACAGGGGCTGCCTGGTGGAACCCAAACTCCTCATCAAATTCAGTTCACAGCATTGGCCATATTACCAATTACACAACCAAAACCGATGGCCCGCAGAGGGGTGTCTAGATCCTCAAATTCTGTGTGACTTTTTCAACTTCGGCAAGTGCTCAAAAGGATGGAAGAAAATTCCCCTATGTGTATGCCTTTTCCCTCCTTTGCTCACATCATGAACTATGTTTCTCCAATAGATCCTTCTGCTCCAGACTCTCTGCTGTCACTCTCACATCAACAACCTGATTTCTCCCCTCCAATTACTAGATCAAAAACCCAAACCTCCGCTGGTTCTCAGACCATTGCCCCCTTGCTGAGGTAGCAGGTACTGAGGTACCCTTCCACCCACTCACTCCTCTCTTCTCCTGTCAGTGCCCACACCGGGTCCCACCAGGTCCTCTTACCAGCTAACCCAAAGCTCAAACCAGCTGAGGAGTGCCCTCAGACGCCTATCCAAGTTGTAATGAAAATGGCCTTTAAAGTTGCTTTGTCATCACTAAAAACAGGTTACTAAGAATTTAATGTTCCTCACAGGCTTTTTGGGATACTCACTCCTGTCTTCCCATCTGCTCTACCTGTTCTACTGCTCACGTTTTGTTGCCAGGAAAATTCCAAACCCTTTTCCCATTATTCTTTTATATCTCTTTTTCCTCATTCTCAGAACCACAGAACTGCTCTCACCCCCCGCCTTCCCCGTCTTCCCCTCTGTACCAGGCCCACAGAAAAATCTGAAATGGCCTTCTCCAGAAGTCTTCATCGTGGCTGACTTTAGGACTTTCAGCAACAAAGTCCCTATAAAAGAGTTCAGTGTACATAAACTTCCTCTTTTCGTGTTGCTCTGTTATACTTGGCCACTGGCTGGAAAAATCAGCACTTCTAAGCTAGACACCCCCTTACTAGTTTTTCACAAAATATGTGAACAAGGCCTCTGGCCTTGAGCTCAGGCTTCCAGAGATGGCTATATTTCCAAGATAAAGAAGTTACCAACTGGGCTCCATGGTAACAGCTGGCAGGGAGAAAATAAAAGAGAAGAAAAAAGCTCTCCCCCTCCCAGATGTCCTTAAAAAGTTACCTTTCCCAGAGAAGAGGAAAATAAAAACAGAACCAAAAACTGCTTTTTGTGAACTTCTGCAGACTGTAAATTTCTGAGTCTTTTCTCTTACATCTTGGGTACAAAATTCTGAAACTACCTAAACTTGGGATTCAGGGGATTAATTGATTACAATAGAAGCAATGCCCTCTATATCCGGTTGCAACCAAATAGGACTGTTTCCCTGTCTTCGGTGCTATCTTAGGTGCCTTGCCTTGTCCATACCTACAACAGTATAATTCTATATACTTAAACATTGTTTATTCATAGAATTATCAACAGATGTGATTAATTATGTAATGGTGCAGATGTTTCCCCGAGTGCTCTATCATGAGGCAGGATCATTTAAATTTCAAATAGGGGGGCATACAACCCGGTTCTGCTGGCAACCTGTATCTTGCATTTTAGCCATCCTATGAGGAATAGTAGTTGCTGCAGAGGTGGGCACAGGTACCACTGCCCTAATCCATGGGACACAACAAATGACCCAATTAGAAGCAGCAATACACCAAAACTTAAAGATATTAAAAAACCACCATCACAGCTTTACAAGAATCTTTAACCTCTCTCTCTGAAGTTGTTTTACAGAACAGGCGAGGGTTCGACCTCCTCTTCATGAGAGAAGGGGCCTTTGTCCTGCATTGAGGGAAGAATGTTGTTATTATGCCTACCATACTGGAGTTGTAAAAGAATCTATGATTAAATTGAGAAGAAGCATTGAAGAGCATCAACAAGAGAGAGAGGCCCAAAAAGGGTGGTTTGAGTCTTGGTTCACAGAGTCCCCCTGGTTAACTACGCTTTTATCAGCCCTGGCCGGTCCCTTAATAATCCTCACATTATTGCTAACTGTAGGACCCTGTTTGCTCAACCGTGTAATTTCCTTTCTCCAAGCTCAAATTGGACAAGTTAAACTTATGGTAATCAGAAATCAATATACCACACTAGCAGACATAAAATGTGACATCCCCAATGATCACTATTATGATTTAATGTAACCAAAAGAAAGTGGGGAATGAAAGGTAAATAAAATAGGTAATTGTCACTTCCAGTTTTACGGTATGCTTAACAAAACACTGTTGATATCTTGAGAACTGTTTGCTAATCTTGTTCCCTGAATGTGCTGTACCAACTGCAAAACTGCAGAATGTACTCCCTCACCCATTTGCACGCAAACTACCCACTCGCCCTGACCCATCAATAATCTTCCCTCCCTGCCCTCTCCAAGGAAAGTATATAAGCTCTGCTTAAGCTGTTCTCCGGGATCTCTCCTCTATTCAAGGGAGCTCTGAGCCCCAGCATGCTGGACCCCCATAAACTTTTGGCTGTTGCATTAGACAGTCCCTGGTAGTCTCTTCCTCCGATGCTCGCCTGACATTTACATTGGTAAAATAATAAGTGTGACCATTGCTTCTGTGTCCAAATGTACAAATTAATATTGGGGGTACAAATAGGTGTACCCTGTGATATGAATATAGAGATAATGCATGAATAGGCAATACTGTGAATAAATAATAAAATGGGTTCCAAATTTAATAATGGATTCAATTGATATCTGAAAATATACAGGAAATCTTATATTGATACACATACATTCATTCCAACCAGTTATACATCTAAACGTTATATTAGGATTATGGTTTGTCATGAAAAGTGTGTGAGTTTTGCTTCAAAACTGATTATGAAAGTTGAAAATAATGTGTTTAAAAAGAAGTCTCATGAAAAGACCAGACAAGAAACCTGGAGGAATCCATGTGTTCTGAAGCAGGAAGTTATTGAAAGTGAAACAAATGCCTATAAGTTTGCTAATTTGTGGATGAAATATATATCCTATGATGTGCATAAATTGAAGAAATAATAATGTACCAGTGTTGAATAAAAATGAACGTCCAAATACACATCATGTCCCATAGTAATCTACATGCATTGATGTTAAACTGGGTCAGTTACTGTACAAATATTAGTATTTGTATGCAACATTAACTGAAGTTAGTTTTCAGTACTGGAAACAAATATGTATTTCATGTGGATGAATATTTCTGAGAATAATCTTGTGAATACTTGATTATAAATCCATATACATGAACATGAATGAATTTAGGGAGTGTATATAAGACACATATATTTCATATTTTGAAAAATCTGGAGAATATATATATATATATATACAAAAAAACACACTCAGAGACATTAAATTACCAATATATATGCCAATCGAAATTTATCATGAAATATATATCATCAACAGATGCAAAAATATTTCTTTTACTGAACATGGATTTATGTTTAATGTTGTTCAACTAGGAAGCTCACCCATAGGTTGAATTTTAAGATCCAACAGGGTTTAGGAGGAGTGATTTCTTCTCATAATTTGTATCTGCCAAGTCAGCCACCTCACAAGAATGTACATGTGATACCAGGTAGGATTCTATATGTGCATATAAAATTACATGTTCTGAATAGGCTACAGAGAAAGGGAGACAGGAATTTATATATTTATTAACTTTAAAAACACAAGGAGAACTATTTCAATTAAAAATTAACTAGATTTATAACACCTACCCTTCATAATGCAAATGGCAAGTCCAACTATACACCATGCCTTTTTTGAACTGCTTGTATTTCTATTCTGTTTGGGTTAGTTTTCTCCATCATATTAGGATTAGCAGTCAGAGTCTAGTAGTTTATGAGTTACTGTCAGGGATTAAGTATTTTGAATGGAAAATTGGAAAATGAATCTAATGTGTATGCATATATGTGCTACACAAAAATCTTCCCACTCTCATCCACAACAATGCCTTGACATTAACTTCGTCCCAAGTAAGACACAATTAGAGGAGAAAAGTTAGAAAATCTGTGAATGCATATGTGGAATGGAATATACTCAGGAGTTCACAACCTTGGAAGTGGTAGAGCAGTTTCCAAAAGTAAGGCACATGGTAAACACTCCACAAACATGGAGCTCTGCTGGCCTAAAGACTTCTTGATAAACTGCCTCTGAGGTTGGGCACTTGAAATATATGTTGTTGTCAGTAGCTTTAGCTTACTTTCTAGTGAGACCATCAAAGCTGGGTCTGCATCTATGTGACCTGGAGGACATTGTTTCTAATTTTCCAATGAACATGAGGCAGCAGTGCGAATACTCTCTTTGTAGTTAAACTATGGCCACTGGGAGCTAAGTGACTCACCGTGTGAACTGTGAAGCCATTTGGTCCTCCTCCACTTTTCGTGGTCGTTCTTGCTGCTGCACTGGGACTTTGGTATTTTCTTCATGAAATACAAGGAGATCAACTGGGGCACAGTGCTGGAGGGAGTTCTGTCACATGTGGAGCTCACGGTCTGCATGTGAATGCACCAACCAGGATTTTATCCCACATGGGTTGCCCCTTTGTCCATAGCAACCTGATTCTGAACATTGCCTTGAAATCTCCCTATATAAAAAGATGCCTTTACATGGAAGGTTCTCCTGGCTGTACCATGTCAGTCACAAGCCATTTGGAAGCAAATGGCAGATCCACATAGCCCCACCACACATATTTTATCACACACCTTCACACCACTGCTCTAGGCCCACTAATTTGCAGGTTCCAACTTACTGGCATCTCTGTTCTACACAATATTCATGAAACCCAGTCAGTCAAGGCACTGTCTGATACACTCATGATCAGCAATAGGACATCCAAAGATTCTCCAGTGCCACCTGGTAATGGGAATTTCAAAAATTTCATGGTGTTTATCTAGCCATTTTTCGAGGATGAAGTTGGAGGAACGTTGGGTTTCAAAAACCATTCAATGTTGAGGAAGCTCATTTCAATGAAACTCTGGAGAACTCTCATAGGCAAGGCCTCCCAAAGAGTGGACAAAAGGTCACATGAAGCCAGTCCAATTGAAGTCTACAATGTGAGGTACATGTGTGTTTTAACTCTCAACTATGGCTGCCAAGACTTTAAGAAGAAAATCATGGATTATCTTGGCTGAGATTCCCAGTGCTCTGTGGCCTTGATCTAAGTTTATAAGGGCTACTTTCATGCGTGGCCTCCTAAAATCCCAACAAAACTCATGGCAATTCTTCTCTGAGGTCAGTTCCAGAACTCAGTCTCTATGTGGATTCACACCAGAGTTCAAGCCCAGGTAGACCCAGTGATTTCTTCCAATCGCCACACAAATGACCAAAATTTAAACTAAAACACTCCCATATGGCCCTCATCTTTTCCACATAGACACTCATCATAACCTCTAGCTGGAGGTTTCTATGAGGGGTGCTGGACAAGACAGTGTCCAAAATAAGCTCCCTTGCCCGTCATTTGCCTAAAGTCAGGGTGGCCTGGAAACCCTTCCTGTGAACCAGGAGTGATCAAATAGGCCTACCATTATTACTGTTCCACTTCTCCAATTTGAGGCCTACTGACTGTGGGGTTTAGATTCTTCATGTGGATTGGGGTCATGAGAAAACCCAAGCACCAATGGGCTAGACTCTGAAGGGCTTTGAAGAACTCATTTGACCCAAAGATTCCTATTCTCACCTTATGGAGGTCAGGAAACTTACAGAGGAAGGTGAGAGACTTCATCCATAATGAATGCTCTTTTGGCCATTTTGGTTTTGGATGCACACATGGCATCTTTCTTTAGATCCATCAGGTGCTGAGAATCTAAGCCACAGCCTCACATAGGGCCAACAGGCTGATTCAGACACATCCCTTTCGAAATCAATTACTCAAAGAGGGACAGGTGATGCCCATTCATTTGCATTAGAGAACTGTTTTATTCAGGCTTCACAACGGGGTGGCCTTGGCAAAGACCTTCCTGACATTTAGTTCTATAGAACAATAGGTAAGCAAAAGTCCCAAAGCAGGGTTTCTCCACTGAGACTTTTCCTGGTAACACTGATATCTGAGTTTTCTGAGATTCTCGCCATTCCCTTCAGCTATCCAGTACATGGCCAAGTCACAGAGCTTGGAGGTGGTACCTATCTTGGTCACAAAATCATGAGCCTATTCTGGAGAGTGGCCAGAATTCAGGAAGAAAACAGGAACTTAGGAAGATTGCAGGTCTTGCCCACAAATTAGGCAATCCACTGTCCTTTTATAAATTGGGCAGCGTGAATGTTGGGAAGCTTTCTCCTAGACAGGACACATCCATTGTTGCATTTTCTTTTGTAATGTCTACACCCACGGACAAAGTGGGATACACAGACATAGAAACACTTGCCTTGTCAAATGACTTAATAGAAACAGTCCACTCCAAAACAAACAAACCAACTTTCCTACGTATTCTCAGAACATGAGACAAAACCACAAACCCACACTCATTCCCACAAATGCACCTCCTTCCCCCAAGAAGGTCTGTTACTAACCGGAGTGTCCTCAGCCTGGTGAGCCATTCTTTGTTCACCTGAAATGGCCTGTCTGTTCTCAAATCTGGACTCCTTGGCCCACTCTGTGAAGTTGTCAGGAGCCAGCTTTGAGCCGCCACTACCTGCTTTCTCAGGAAAGACACCTCTTCAGATTTTTTCTGGCATTTGGCCATCTTCACATCTGTAGGTACCAAGAAAGACTGACTCTTTCCATGATAAATCCAAACAAGTGAGATCTCTGTGACTGTTACTGGGCCTGGCCCTGGGTGCCTGGTTTCCGGGATCCCAAGTTCAGAGAGTTCCATCCCAAAGAAGTGAGGTAGGTCACTTCCTTCATGAACTGAATGAGCTCACAGCCTTGGCAAACACTTTGTCCTAACAGTTTCTTCCTAGGGTCCCATGAGATGGAGGCTGCCCCTACTTCCTGTGACACTTTCACAAGTTAGAATGATATATCAACCATAGGTACTCGGGGAGAGATCTCCACACAGGCTTGGTTTTGTCCATTTTGTCTACATTAAAATGCGAGAGGGTTATTCAGACACATCTCTTCATCCTGACAAGGTTATTTGCCATGGAAAATGACTTTTGGTCTCTCAGGTCCTTCATAGCATTCTATATCTTCTTCAGGGATAATTTCTGCATGGATCTTTGAGATTCTCAGCAGGTGGAAGATCCCCTATATTCCTGTATTGTAAGACCAACTCTATCCCTGCACTGCTGTAAAGTTAGATTGAGGGAACAGTGTATGGTTAGTGTTAATATCATGTTCTATTTGGGTTAGGAATCATTCTGCTGGATGAATAATGGTATTGGGAACCTGAGATATTTACAAGAATATATAGGTGAAATATAAGTATGGAAACAGAAATCTAGGGAAGACTTGAAGCCAAGTAGGACATTGGGCCCTTGAGTAGCATACTTTGCTTTGAATTATATTCTGCACAGATGTCTCAGATAAATCGATATACAATGAAATAGGATCTTATACACTGGATGATTGAATAACATACAGAATATCCAATAAAAAAGGGATAGTCTGTAGGATTAGCAAGATAGTCAGTAGATTTAGAAAGAAGAGTTAGTATAGCATTTGTACCAAAAGTTCTTTACAAATAAGGTTTCGGGTAGAGAGTGAATGTAAATGTCAGCACAATGACGAATTGGGGAAAATATGTAGGAAAGCAGATATAAATAGAGACATTAGGAAGTCAGTAAAAGTATAAAGTGTGTAATTTGTTTAGACATTTTCAACGGTTTGAGTCTGAATATATAATCTTAGGCAGAAACTAATATGTTGTCACAAATTGGATTGACTTTTGAGAGCATTAGGTAACCAGGACATGGATGTTTTTATTAATCCATGCTCACTTTTTATTTAGGCTTTGGTAAAATCATAAGTGTGACCTTTGCATTTTGTGTCCAGAATATTATTGTGATAAAATGTATATGTAGATCAGGTGACATGAGTATTCCTTCCACCATTTCTGGGAGCACTATTTTGAAGAAATATAAATTAGTATTGGGGGTACAAAGGGGTATAACCTGTGTCATAGAATATATTGATAATGCATCAATTGACCATCATGTGAATAAATAATATAACTGGTTCCACTTTAAATAATGGATTGAATTGATATCTGAAAATATAAAAGAAATCTCACATTGATATACAATCATTCACTGCAACCAGTTATACATCTAATGGTAATATTATGGTTGTGGTTTATCCTGAAAGGTGTGTGAGTTTTGTTTCAAAAGTGATTATGGAAATCAAAAATAATGTGTTTGGAAAGAAGTCTCATGAAAAGAATAGTCAAGAAACCTGTAAGAATACATGTGTTCTCAAGCAGGAAGTGATTGAACATTATATATCATACTATATATAATGTGCATAAACTGCAGAAATAGTAATGTACCGGTGATGAATAAAAATGAACATCAAAACACACATCATGTCCCATAGGAATCTACTTGCATTGATGTTAATCTGGGTCAGTTACTGTAGAAATATTAGGATTTTTATGCACCATTCACTGAAGTTACTTTTCAGTACTAGGAAAAAAGTATGTATTTAAGTTGGATGAATATTTCTGAGAACAATCTTGTGAAAATTTGATTATAAATCCACATAAATCACAAAAAATTATGAACACAAAAGTCACATGGACATTAAAATGTAGCAATATATATGCCAATTTAAATCCATCTTGAAATATATATCATCCACTGATCCAAAACTATTTATTTAATGAACTTGAATTTATGTATAATGTTGTTCAGCTAGGAAGCTCCCCCATAGATTTAATTTTCTGTTCCAACAGTGTTTAGGAGGAGTGATCTCCTAAATGTGTATGCAAATATGTGCTACACAAAAATCTTCCCACTCTCATCCAGAACAATGCCTTGATATTACCTTCACCCCAAGTAAAACACAGTTGGAGGACAAGAGTTAGAAAATCTGTGAATACATATCTGGAATGTAAAATGGTCAGGAGTTCACAACCTTGCAGGTTGTAGAGGAGTTTCCAAAAGTAAAGGACAGGCTTGATAGACCCAACCTGATCTTTTATTAGAATTGGGAGCCATCTTGCCAGAAAGCCGTGAAAAGATAATTTGGGCTTTACTATAAATTACTGCAAATTCTGAACCTGCTTGGAATGCGTGCCCGTGCCTTGAACTCATCCATGCCTGGCTCTCTGACCAGATAACAGTGCTCTCTGAAACATTAGTGACACCTAATAAATATTGGCCTTCCCAGGCCAGACAACGACCCTCTCTGAGTCTCTAATGGTCCTCATAATTTCTGATGTTGGGGCCAGCAAAAAAAATGTAAACTACCATTAGTGTGATGCTTTCAAAGTTCTGTTATCTGTAACCCCCTTTTTGTGTAACTTTCTGGGCTATATAGCTGGGCTGTAGGAAAGGTGGTGTTGCTGTCTTGTTCCCTCCATTTTTGGAGGGAGAGGCAGCCTGGCCGGTTTTAATAATAAGCTTGCCTTAATTTGATTTTAATTGGAGTCAGTGGTCTTTTCTTGCATCCTAGTCCAACATTTTGGAGTTCCCCAGTGAGATGACCCTGCCCGACCAGATCACAAGGCCAGACTGCTGAAAATTCTGAAGCTGGCCTTCCCTCCAGGGCTACGGGCTGGGGAGCCACTCTAGGGGGTGCACAACTTGAGATGTTCCAAGGCCTTGGAGTGAGCCGTCGGTCTGGGGAGCACTGCAGTGAACCACCGCACTGAAACTATTAGCAAGCACCTGGTGGAGGAGGCCTCCATAGGTTAGTGGCACCTTGATAACATCTTATATCTGGTTAAGGGAGATCTCTTCTAATGACAGAGAGGTGGCCTGGGGAGGCTCACATACACTCCTGTCCAGGACAGTAATGAGAATCGTTCTGTCCTCTGTTCCGTTCTGTAGGGAATTCCTTTCAAGGTTAGAGAGGTGCCGAGGGACACGCACGTGCTCCTACCCCAGAGCTTTAGCAAGACGTTGAATTGCTCCTCTGTTTTTCTGTTTTGGCACCGGGATTCTGTTTTTTTTTTTTTTTTTTTTTTTTTGTGTGTGTGTGTGTTTTGTTCTGTATTCTATATGTTTTTTTGTTTTTGTGCATTTTGTTTTGTGATTTCTGTGATAAAATCTTAAGGATATTGAACGTGAAAATGGGTAACAAAGCAAGTAAGCCTGACACCCCTTTGGACTGTGTTTTAAGGAACTGTGATGAACTTTACCACCATTTGTTAAGCAGAATGAGAGAAGCCCCTAGCTGGCTGCCTGGAGCACACCCAGTGCAGATGGCAATGCCTGCTGGGGAATGAAGAACTGAGTATCTCCCAGCATCTGCCAAAGCCCTGTTTATTCAGGGAATTCCCTCCTTCGTTCCCTGCACTGTAAGGATAATGCCGCCTCTGTCTTCTTAAAAAAAGAGAAAAACAAAAAGGGGACACTAAATGCAGTAAAGTCACCATGGAGACACTTTATTTTACATTTCAGGTTGCTCCTCTGTGAAAACATTTGGTCCCCTTGTGGGGACATCTGTGGTGCGACTGGGGAAGGAGATTTTTCTCTTATTTGCTCTGTTTTAAAGGGTTCTGTCTGTCAGCCATTGTCTGGAGTTCATTTCTGCCTGTCTTGTGCCTTTTTTCTGGCCCTTTAAGACATGTGCAATAATGTGTTAATATTATAAATTGTTTCTTGGAAATGATCTTAGCTGAATTTGTGTCTAAATGATGATGTTTCATTGTACCAATCTGGTATCTGAATGGGTTTTTGAAGCATTTCACAATCTTGCAGTTAAAAGTCGGGTTTAGGTAATTGTTTAGTTTATGGTTTCAGATAATTCATGCCAGAGAACATAAATACTTAGGATGGAAAACTAAAGAACTCTACTTCCAAGTTGGCAAGTAACTTCCCAATCATTCAGACTTTTTTTCACCAATTTTAAATTAGGTAGCCTGGGAAAATGTCACTGTGTGTACCAGTGCATTAATTTGGACAAGGATACTAAATCATAGTATGATATCTGTTGACAAACCAACTTGTGAAGATATAAAATTTTGTGAATTGTATCTTAAACTTGTATCATAATTTTCAACATCCTAACCTGAAAATAATGGTTAAAATACCTTAGGCCTAAGGTTTCTGCTCAGAATAGCCATTTTTTCCTGCTTCTTCCAGACCTCAGCCAGGGATTATTTTGAAATGCAAATGAAAGAAGCCTGTAAGCTTAGTAGGAGACTTATTTGAGGCCTAAGGAAAAAAAAAAGTAAAATGTATGGTATTTACTTATTACTGGCCAGTCATTTTTTCTAGGACTCATATTTTTTTTCTTAGATTCTTTATTTATTTTTTGAGCTCATGATTTTGCTACTACAGACCTAGGTTAATGTTTTTCTGATCAGTAATATCTTTGACCAACTGTGGAATTTTTAAATCATTGCAGTGGAGATTTCACCTGTGAAAAGCTACAAGGCCTTCACTTTTATTATGTGTGCACAATTTGTTATGTGTTGTATGTCTATATATGTATACATATGTCCGTATATCATATATATGATACACAAATTAACATATATAAGGAGCACTCATATTACAAAGCACTCATAAAAACAATTTTAAAAAGTGGATCCAAAGATCTTTAATTCACGTGATTTAAATGTTTCAATTTAAATTGGGTAAACTGATAAATATAAATTTCTTTAAATTTAAGCTTACAAGTTTTTCTAGGTGTTCAAAAATCTAATAAAGTATTAATGTCTACAAAAGGTCTAATATGCCTATGTTCCAGGACTTTTCTTTCAATCAAAAAATGGCTTACACTGTTCAAAACATTTGTCTAATATTTTGATAAATAAGTAAAGTAAATTTGATATGGGATTACTCATTCATGAGTACTTTTGTTTGATATCTGATTGATATACTAAGGTCTGTATAAGTTTGTACTAAAGTCTGTATAAGATTGTAAAAATCAGTCATGTGTTAAAGAGACAAAAATTTCTTAAACATAAGTTTACCCATAACATTTAGTTTATTAAGATTTAAATTTTCTAGAGCAGGCAACCATAAAAATTAAACAACTGTTTAATTAAGAACTGTTATTTTAGAGCACTGTACTGCCATTTCTTTAAAAGCTAAACTTGGTTAATGTAGAAACATCAATGTAATTGTGATGCTATTAATGTGCTCATATCTTCCAGTTATAAAACTCTATAAGGTAGAAACTTTAAAAGAGCATTATATCAAGCAGGTGTTCTGAAGTTGTATGGTAAATAAAATATATATTGGGGATTTATTTACCTGTTATCAATAATATATGTAAAGTTTTATGTTACTTTTTACATTGTGGAACAATTTAAATGTATTTTTAAGTTAATGAGACCCTAATCTATGTAAAGGTTAAAATCTTTCAGCCGTACTTTAATTCATGTTTTAAATGTGATATCATATGGTGTGAGCTAATGTTCATGTGACCTCAAAAAATTTATGTAAACTTTGTAAAATGATATTTAAAAAACAAAGATCAGCTTTAGAACTAAAGCATTTAAGGTTTATAAGGAGCCCTGCTTACCTGAGATAAGACTCTGTGTCCCATCTTACTACATGTGAGAATGACTACGAAAGCAGTAGGTCAGATTTTATTTCATTTAAAGTTATGTTCAAATTTTTTTTTCTGTCAAGATTACTAGGATCTCAAAAAGATGATATAATATATAACTCACCCAAAAAATTCAGGGTAGCTATTACATGAACTAAGTATTTTTACTCTTGTTAAAAAAATTTTATTTTTTAATTTCCTTATAAGTGATCTAAAGATTTCCTGTTGGTGTTTTACAGAAGTGTTGCTTTAAGAACACAACATGGGTTAATTTAAGATAATAAGTCATCAACTACAAGACAGACAGAATAATAAGATCCCAATTAATAATATATAAATAATTATAAACTTATAGACATTAAAGCACAGTACTCTTAATATATGGCTGTTAAAATTCATTTGCTGGTTGTTTCAGATTAGGATTGAAAATTAAAGTTAAATAAAAAGGTCCAAAAAAAACGATATTTGACTCTTGCCCTCTGAGTCAGTCTGAATCCAGGGAACAAGGGATTTCTCTATGAGCTTTGCAACTCTGGGCCACATAACCTCCCGATCAGAGAGATTAATGAGACCACTGGAGAACAGAAAGCCAATCAGTGCATTTGCTACAAAGAGGTGAGTCATCAGGAAAGGGAGACATCCCTGATGCTTCTGAGGGAAGCCACATGGTCAAGCAAGACCTGGACCCACATAGCTCAAATTGCACTAGCAGAACTGAGAAGCTGCTCTCAAGTATCCCAAAAATTGACTCCCATAAAAACTCAGCTGACTGCTAACAATAGATAGAAACAAAAGTCAGTTTGACTGCTTCATCTTAAACACTTAGCAAAGACAGTTAAAAAAAAAATACAGCCAATCCTGGGCATTTTAAATAATAATAATAATAATAATAATAATAATAATAATAATAATAATATTTTAAGGTATACACTTTATGTTAGCCTCCCAAAATAAGTAAAACTGTTGGCTACAAAGAAGGATTCTCAGAGAGGGATGCCTGATAACTATAAAAATAGACTATCAAGAGGAGCTTCCAGAGGCAGAAGTTTTTAGTTTAAGGCCTACAGATATTCCTAACCTACACAGGTAGGCTTGGTGTTTGCTAGTACAATTATCCAGCCCTGAGTAACAGAATTAAATGTTTCTCTATTAAACACAGAGGTCATACTAGTGAAAGGATTCTGCAAAATCAGATGACATTAAATTATTAAACTGTATATTATGGGGAGGGACAACTGTATCACTAAAAGTTAAATATTAAGTTCACAGTCCTGATAATTGGGGATATTAAAGACTGGTGAGGGTACTTCATACAGTGACATGATAAAGCTACTGCAACATTTATTCAATACTCATGTTTTTTGTTTCTCTCATAGAAGAACCCATCCCCAGATGACTTTACAACCTGTTCTTCCTCAACAAGACTTCAAAAAGAACTGACTTCAAAAAGGCAACTCATGTCCCTCACGCCATGCACACTCATGTCACCCTTTCTCAGCTGAGAAAAAGCCAAAATGAGAGACGACTCTCTACTTACACCAATGGAGCCAAAAATAAATAGACTATCAATATAAGTAATTAATTAAGTCAGGTAATATCAGGGAGACTGGTTTTCGGTGAGTTCTAAAAATTTGGTGACTGTTAACTGAGGGATTAGAATTTCCTCAGTGCTTTTCCACTAACCTATCAAGGATTACAAAGGGACACATAAGAAAAGGGGGGAATGATACACCCAACCTTACCTTTTATTAAAATTGGGAGCCATATTGCAACAAAGCCATGAAAAAATCATTTTGGCTTTACTGTAAATTACTGCAAATTCTGAACCTGCTTGGAATGACTGCCCGTGCCTTGAACTCACCCGTGCATGGCTCTCTGACCAGATAGCAGCCCTCTCTGAAACTTTGTCACACCTCATAAATATTGGCCTTTTGTGGCCAGACAATGACCCTCTCTGAGGCTCTAATGGTCCTCATAAATTTTGATGTTGGGGCTAGCAAAAAAAAAAAAAATGTAAACTCCCATTAGTGTGATGCTTGTCAGAGTTCTATTATCTGTTACCCCATTTTTGTGTAACTTTCTGGGCTACAAACCTGGGCTGTAGTAAAGGTGGGGTTGCTCTCTTGTTCTCGCAATTTTGGGAGGGAGTGGCAGCCCAGCCAGTGGAAATAATAAGCTTACTTTAATTTGATTTTAATTGGAGTCAGTGTTCTTTTCTTACATCCTGGTCTAAGAGGTAAACACTCCACAAACATAGAGCTCTGCTGGCCTAAAGACTTCTTGAGAAACTGCCTCTACTTTAAATATATTTTGTTGTCAGAAGGTTTAGCTTCTTTTCTAGTGAGACCATCAAAGCTGGGTCTGCATCTATCTGAATGGAGAGCATGGTTTCTTATTTTCCAATGAACATGAGGCAGCAGTGCTGAATTATCTCTTGGTAGGTAAACTGTGGCCATTGGGGGCTAAGTGTCTCCCTGTGTGGACTGTGAAGCCATTTGATCATCCTCCATTTTTGTGGTGTTTCTTGGTGCTGCACTGGGAGTTTGGTATTTGCTTCACGAAATACAAGGAGTTCAACTGTGACACAGTGCTGGAGGGAGTTCTGTCATGTGTGGTGGGTCAGAAACTGCAGGAGAATGCACCAACCAGGCTTCTATTTCACATAGCTTTTTCCTTGACCATACCCACCTGATTCTGAACATTGCCTTGAAACCTCTCCATATAATAAGATGCCTTAACATGTAAGGTTCTGCTGGATGCACCATGGCAGCCAAAAGGCATTTGGAAGTCAATTGGAAATCCACACGGCCCCACCTCAGATATTTTATCACACACCTGCACACCACTGCTCTGGGCCCACTATTCAGCAGTGCAAATTACTGGCATCTCTGTTCTTCACCATTTTCATGAAACCCAGTCAATCAAGGCACTGTCTGGTACACTCATGATCAGCAACAGGAGATCCAAAGGTTCTCCAGTGCCACCTGGTCATGGGAGTTTTAAAAATTTCAGGGTGTTTATCTAGCCACTTTTCAAGGATGAAGTTGGAGAAACTGTGGGTTTCAATTCATTCAGGAACCATTTAATGTTGAGGAACCTCATTTCAATGAATGCTCTGGAGAACTCTCAAAGGCAAGGCTTCCCAAAGAGTAGCCAAACGGTCACATGAAGCCCAGCCCATTGAGGTCTACAATGTGAGGTCCATGTGTGTTTTGACTCTCAACTATGCCTGTCAAGTCTTTCATAATAAAATCATGTGATATCCTGGCTGAGATTCCCAGTGATCAGTCGAAAGCCACCCTTGGCCTAGATTTCAGTTTCCAAGGGCGACTCTCATGCGTGGCATTCTAAAATCGCAACACAATTAATGACAATACTTCTCTGAGGTCAGTTTCAGAACTCAGTCTCTAAGGGGAATCATACCAAAGTTCCAGCCCTGGTGGATCCAGTCATTTCTTCCAACTGCTACACAAATGAACACAATTAAAACCAAAACACTCCCACATGGTCCTCACCTTCTTCCATATAGACACTCATTATAACCTCTGGCTGGAGGTTTCCATGAGGGGTGCAGCACAAGACGGTATCCAAAACAAGCTCCCTTGTCCCTTATTTGCTTAAAGTCAGCTAGGCCTGGACAACATTCCTGTGAACCAGGAGTGATAAAATAAGCCTGGGCTTAATACTGCTGTGCTTCTCCAATTTGAGGCCTACTGACTGTCAGGTATAGATTCTTTATGTGATTTGGAATAATGAAAAAACCCAAGCTCATATGGGCTAGCCTCTCCAGGGCTTTGAAGAACTCATTTGACTCAAAGGATCCATATTCTCCCTTGATGGAGATCAGAAACCTATCAGAGTAAGGCAAGATACTCCATACACAGTGACTGATCTTTTTGCCATTTTGGTTTTGAAAGCACACATGGAATCTTTCTTTAGTTCCAACAGGTGCTGAGAATCTAAGCCACTGCCTCACACAGGGCCAAGTGGCTGATTCAGACACATCCCTTTCCAAAGCAATTAAGCAAAGATACACAGGTGATGACCATTCATTTCCATTTGAAAACTGTTTTCTTAAGGCTTCACAAATTGGTGGACTGAGGCAAAGACCTTCCTGACACTCAGAGCAACAGAAAAATAGGTAAGCAAAAGGCCCAAAGCAGGGTTTCTCTACTGAGACTTTCTTTGTCACACTGTTATCTGAGTTTTCTGAGATGCTTGCTATTCCCTTCAGCTATCCAGTACATGGACATGTCACAGAGCTTGGAGGTGGTACATATCTTGGACAGAAAACCATGAGCCTACTCTGGAGAGTGGCCAGAATTCAGGAAGAAAACAGGAACTTCAGAAGATAGTGGGTGTTGCCCGTCCCTAAAGCAACCTGCAGTCCACTCATAAATTGGACAGGATGAATGTTGGCAAACTTTCTACTAGACAGGACACATCCATTGATGCATTATCTTTTATAATGTCTACAACCACGGACACAGTGGGATACACAGGCATACCAACAATCGCCTTGTCAAATGACTTACTATAATCAGTCCACTCCAAAACAAACAAACCGCCTTTCTTACCTATTCTCAGAACATGAGACTAAACCACAAAATCACAACCACACCCACAACGACACCTCCTTTATTCAAGTAGGACTGTGACTAATTGGAATGTACTCTGACTGATGGGCCATACTATGTTTCCTTGAAATGGCCTGTCCTTCTCAGATCGGGTATCCTTGGCCAACACTGTGAAGTTTTCAGGAGCCAGTGGTGAGCCACTACCTGCTTTCTAAGGAAATTCCCCTTTTCAGAACTCTCCTGGCATTTGGCAATCCTCACATCAGTAGGTACCAAGGAAGACTTACTCTGTCCTTGGTTATTCCAAACAACTGAGCCCACTGGGAAAGAAACTGGGACTGACTCTGGGTGCCTGGCTTCCTGGATCCCAAGTTCAGAGAGATCCGTCATCAAGGAAGAGAGGTAGGTCACTTCATTCAGGAACTGAATGAGGTTACTGCCGTGGCAACCACTTTGTCCTAACAATTGCTTTCAAGGGTCCCATGAGATGGAGGCTGCCCCTACTTCCTGTGACACTTTCACAAGTTAGATTGGTATATCAACCATTGGCACCTGGGAACAGCTCTCCACACAGGCCTGGTTTGGTCCATCTTCTCTACATTAAGAAGAGAGAAGCTGATTCAGACACAACCCTTCATCCTGACAGGTTGTTTGCCATGGAGGATGACTTTTGGTCTCTTAGGTCCTCCATAGCTGCTTACAACTTCTCCAGGAATCATTTCTGCATGGACCTTTGAGTTTCTCAGCATGTGGAAGATCCCCTATATTCCTGTATTGTAAGACCAACTCTATCCCTGCTCTTCTGTAAAGTTAAATTGACTGAACAGTGTATGGTTAGGTTAACTAACAGGTTCGATTTGGATTAGGAATCTTTCTGCGCGATGAATAATGGTATTGGGAAACTGCGATATTTACAAGAATATATAGGTGAAATATAAGTATGAAAACAGAAATCTAGCTAAGATATGAAGCCCAAAAGGGCATTGGGCCCTTGATTGGGATACGTAGCTTTGAATTATGTTCTGCACTGATGTGTCAGGTAAATCGATATACAATGGCTTAGGTCCTTGTACCATGGATGATTAAATGTAGAAGAGAACTTCCAGTCAAAAGGGATAGTCGGTAGGATTCGGAAGATTCTCAGTAGGTTTAGAAAGAAGAGTGAGTATAGGATTTGGACCAAATGTTGTTTAGCAATAGGGTTTCTGGTAGACAGTGAATGTTAATGTCAGCACAAGTGAAGAGACTGTCACAATGATGAACTGGGGAAAATAGTTAGGAAAGCTGATATCAATAGAGACATTACAAAATCAGGCAAAGTATAAAGTGAGTGATAGGATTAGATATTTTCAACAGGGTTGAGTTTGAATATATAATCTAAGAAAGAAACAAATATGTAGTGACCAATAGGATTGACATTTGACACCATTAGGCAACCTGAACATGGATGTTTAGTAATCCATGCTCACTTTTCATTTAGTCTTTGCTACAATCTTAAGTGTGACCTTTGCTTTTTTTGGCCAGAATATTACTGTGATAAAACCTACATGTAGATCAGGTGACATGACTCTTTCTTCCACCATTTCTAGCAGCAACATTTTCAAGACGTATAAATTAGTAATGGGGGTAAAAAGAGGTGTACCCTTTGTCTGTGCATATAGAGATACTGCATGAATAGACCATACTGTGAATAAATAATATATCTGGTTCTGACTTTAAATAATGGATTGAAATTATATCTGAAAAAATACAGGAAATCTTATATTGACATACAAACATTCATTCCAACCAGTTATATATCTAATGGCCACATTAAGGTTATGGTTTATCATGAAGGGTGTGTGAGTTTTGCTTCAAAAGTGATTATGGAAATCGAAAATAATGTGTTTGGAAAGAAGTCTCATGAAAAGACCAGTCAAGAAACCTGGAGGAATACATGTTTCATGAAGCAGGAAGTGATTGTGAAACAAATGCGTATAAATTTGTGAACTTGTGGATGAAGTATATATTTCCTATGATTTGTAAAAACTGAAGAAATAGTAATGTACCAGTGTTGAATGAAAATAAACGTCAGAATACACATCATGTCCCATACGAATCTACTTGATTGATGTTAATGTGGGTCAGTTACTGTACAAATATTAGGATTTGTAAGCACCATTTACTGAAGTTAGTTTTCAGAACTATGAAACAAATGTGTATTTCAGGTGGATGAATATTTCTGAGAATAATTTTGTGAAAAGTTTATTATAAATCCACATTTTTGAACATGGATGAACTTAGGGAGTGTATTTAAGAAACATATATTTCATATTTTAAAAATCAGGACAGTGTGTATATATATATATATATATATATATATATATTCATAATTATATATATGTGTATATACATATATATGTGTCTATATATATATATACACACACACACACACACACACACACAAAACACACACACAGACATTTAAATGTAGTTATATATATGCCAATCGAAGTTCATCATAAAATATATAGCATCCACAGATGCAAAAATATTTATTTTACTGAACAAGGATTTATGTATAATGTTGTTCTACTAGAAAGCTCACCCATAGTTTGAATTTTCAGTTCCAATAGCGTTCAGAGGAGTGATCTCTTCTCACAAGTTGTATCTGCCAAGTCAGTCACCTCACAAAAATGAACGTGTGATACCAGGTAGAATTCTATATAAGCATATAAAAATAAATGTGCTGAATAGGCTACAGAGAAAGGGAGAGGAATTTACATATTTGTTAACTTTAACAACACATGGAGAACTATTTCAATTAAAAATTGACTAGATTTATAACACCTACCCTTTATCATGCAAATGGCAAGTCCAACTATACCCCATGCCTCCTCTAAACTGCTTGTATTTCTATTATGTTTGGGTTGTTTTTCTCCATCATGTTTGGATTAGTAGACAGAGTATAGTAGGGTATGGGTTATTGTCAGGGATTCAGTATATTCAATGGAATATAGGAAAATGAATCCAATGTGTATAAAATATATGCTACACAATTATCTTCCCACTCTCATCCAGAACAATGCCTTTACATTACCTTCACCCCAAGTAAGACACAATTAGAGTAGAAGAGTTTGAAAATCCGTGAATGCATATCTGGGGTGGAAACAGTACTAAGAAACAAATAAGTATTTCAGGTGGATGAATATTTCTGAGAATAATCTTGTGAAAAGTTGATTATAAATCCACAACATAAATATGAATGAATTTAGGAAGTGTGTAATAAGACACATATTTCATGTTTTGAAAAATCTTGAGAGTGTATCTATATATATATATATACATATTTATATACACAAACAGAGAGAGACATTAAAAATTGCAATATATATGCCAAACGAAATTCACCATGAAATGTATATCATCCACAGATCCAAATATATTCATTTTACTGAACATTGATTTATGTATAATGTTGTTCAACTAGGAAGCTCACTCACATTTAAATTAAATGTTCATTCAGCATTTAGGAGGAGTGATCTCTTCTTCCAATTTGTATCTGCCAAATCAGCCACCTCACAAGAATGTACGTGTGGTACCAGGTAGGATTCTATATGTGCATATAAAAATACGTGTGCTGAATAGGCTACAGAGAAAGGGGGACAGGAATTCATTATTTGTTAACTTTAAAAACGCATGGAGAACTATTTCAACAAATAATTGACTAGATTTATAACTGCTACACTATACCATGCAAAAGGCAACTCCAACTATAAAACATACCTCCTCTAAACTGCCTGTATTTCTATTCTGTTTGTGTTATTTTTCTCCATCATATTAGGATTAGTAGTCAGAGTCTAATAGGGTATATGTTAGTTTCAGGGATTCAGCATTTCTAATGGAAAATAGGAAATGGAATCCAATGTGTATGCAAATATGTGCTACACAACATTCTTCCGACTTTCATCCAGAACAATGCCTTGACATTACACTCTCCTCAAGTAAGACACAATTAGAGGATAAGAGTTAGAAAATCTGTGAATATATATCTGGAATGGAGAATACTCAGGAGTTTACAACTTTGGAGGTGGTAGAGAAGATTCTAAAAGTAAGGGAAAGGGTAAACATTCCACAAACATGCAGCTCTGCTGGCCTACATACTTTTTGAGAAACTGCTTCTAAGGGTGGGCACTTGAAATATTTGATGTTCTGAGGAGATTTAGTTCATTTGTAGAGAGACCATCAAAGCTGGGTCTGCATCTATGTTACTTGGAGGACATGGTTTCTTATTATCCAATGAACATGAGGCAGCGGTGCTGAATTCTCTCTTTGTAGGTAAACTATGGACACTGGGGTCTAAGTGTCTTTCAGTGTGGACTGTGAAGCCAATTGGTCATCCTCCACTTTTCTTGGTGTTTCTCACTGCTCCACTGGGAGTTTGGTATTTGCTTCAAGAAATACAAGGAGTTAAAATGGGACAGAGTGGTGGAGGGAGTTCTTTAAGGTGTGGTGAGTCAGGGTCTTCAGGAGAATGCACCAACCAAGGTTCTATCCCACGTAGATTGCCCCCTTGAGAATAGCAATGTGATTCTGAACATTGCAGTGAATCCTCTCCATATAACAAGATGCCTTTACATATATGGGTCTGCTGGCTGCACCATGTCAGTCACAAGCCATTTGGAAGCCAATGGCTGATCCACATGGCCACAACACAGATGTTTTATCACACAATTGCATACCACTGCTCTAGGCCAACTACTCACCAGGCTCCAACTTACTGGCACATCTGTTCTACACCATTTTCATGAAACAAAGTCAATCAAGGCAGTGTCTGGTATACTCAGGATCAGAAACAGGACATCCAAAGTTTTTTCAGTGCCAGCTGAACATGAAAATATCAAAAATTTCATGGTAATTGTCTAGCCATTTTTCACGGATGAAGTTTGCGGCTCTGAGGGCTTCAATTAATTCAGGAACCATTAAATGGTGAAGAAGCTAATTTCAATGAAAGCACTGGAGCACTCTCACAGGCATGGTTTCCCTAAGGGTGGCCAAAATGTCACATGAAGCCAGGCCCATTGAGATCTACAATGTGAGGTCCATGTGTGTTTTAAACTCAAATATGGCTGCCAAGTCTTTAAGAAAAATTGTATGTAATATCCGGGCTGAAATTCCCAGTGTTCTGTGGAAATCCAAAATGGGCCTAGATCTCAGGTTCCAAGGGCGACTCTCATGTGTGGCCTCCTAAAATCCCAACACAATTCATGGCAATACTTCTCTGAGGTCAGTTAAAGAACTCAGTCTCTAAGGGGAATCACACCAGAGTTCAAGCCCAGTGGAACAGTCATCTCTTCCAACCGCCACACAAATGACCACAATTAAAACCAAAACACTCCCACATGGTCCTCATCTTCTTCCATATAGACACTCCTTATAACGTCTGGCTGGAGTTTTCAATGAGGTCCACAGCCCAAGTCAGTGTCCAAATTAAGGTCCTGTTCCCCTCATTTGTCTAACATCAAGGTGGCCTGGACACACTTCCTGTAAACCAGGAGTGATCAAATAGGCCTGACATTAATACTGCTCAGCTTTTTCAATTTGAGGCCTTCTGACTCTGTGGTTTAGATTCTTTATGTGAATTTGAGTCATGAGAAAACACAAGCCCCTCTGCAGAGATTTGAAGAACTCATTTGGCCCAAAGGATTCCTATTCTCCCTTGATGGAATTCAGGATCCTAACAGAGGAAGGTAAAAGAATTCATTCACAATGAGTGAATATTTGCCATTTTGGTTTTGGATGCACACATGGGACCTTTCTTTTGATCCATCAGGTGCTGAGAATCTAAGCCACAGCCTCACACAGGGCCAAGAGGCTGATTCAGACACATCTTTTTTCAAAGCAATTAAGCAAAGAGCCACAGGTGATGCCCTTCATTTCCTTTTGAAAAAATGTTTTCCTCAGGCTTCCCAAAGGGGTGGCCAGAGGCAAAGACATCCTGAGATTCAGGGCAACAGAACAATAGGTTAGCAAAAGAGCCAAAGCAGGGTTTCTCCACTGAGACTTTTCTGGTCACACTGATATCTGAGTTTTCTGAGATGTTGGCCATTCCCTTCAGATATCCAGTACATGGCCATGTGACAGAGATTGGAGGTGGTACATATCTTGGACACAAAACCAAGAGCCTATTCTTAAGAGTTGTCAGAATTCAGAAAGAAAACAGGGACTTAAAAAGGTAGTAGGTGTTTCCTATCGATATGGAAACCACGCTCCATTCATTAAATGGGCAGGAGGAATACTGGAAAGCTTTCTACTAAAGAGGACACATGCATTGATGCATTCTCTTTTATAATGTATACAACCACGGACACAGTGGGATACACAGAAATAGAAACACTCACCATGTAAAACGACTTACTAGAAACAGTTCACTCCAAACCAAAGAAACCTCCTTTTCTACCTATTCTCAGAACAGAGACAAAACCACACACCCACACTCAAAAAGACACCTCCTTCCCCAAAGTAGGGCTGTGATTATCCGGAGTGTCCTCTGACAGGTTTGCCATACTGTGTTCCCCTTTAATGGTCTGTCCTGTCTCAGATCTGGTCTCCTTGTCCAACTCTGTGAAGCAGTCAGGAGCCAGGGGTGAGCCACTACATACTTAGTCAGGAAAGGCCCATGTTCAGATCTTTCCTGGCATTTGGCCATCCTCACATCAGTCAGTACCAAGAAGACTGACTCTGTCCTTGGTGATTCCAAACAAATGAGACCACTTGGACTGGGACTGGGACTGGCTCTGGTGCTTGGTTTCCTTGGTCCCAAGTTCAGAAAGTTCCATCAACAAGGAAGTGAGGTAGGTCACTTCCTTCAAGAACTGAATGAGGTCACTGCCTTGGCAACCACTTTGTCTAACAGTTTCTTCCAAGGGTCCCATGAGATGGAGGCTGCCCCTACTTCCTTTGACACTTTCACAACTTAGAATGGTATATCAACCTTAGGCACCCGGGAACAGCTCTCCACACAAGCCTGGTTTGGTCCATCTTCTCTACATTAAGAAGAGAGAGGCTGATTCAGACACAACCCTTCATCCTGACCAGGTTGTTTGCCATGGAAAATGACTTTTTGTCTCTCAGGTCCTTCATTGCTGCCTACATCTTCTCCAGGGATCATTTCTGCATGGACCTTTGAGGTTCTTAACAGGTGGAGCATCCCCTACATTCCTGTATTGTAAGAACAATCTGTCTCTGCTCTTCTGTAAAGTTAGATTGAGTGAACAGTGTATGGTTAGGGTTAATTTCATGTTCGATTTGGGTTAGGAATCATTCTGCTGGATGAATAATGGTATTGGGAACCTGTGATATTTATAAGAATATCGAGGTTAAATATATGTATGAAAACAGAAATTAAAGTAAGATTTGAATCCCAGAAGGGCTTTGGGCAGTTGATTGGGATATTTAGCTTTGAATTGTGCACATATGTCTCAAATAAATGGATATACAATGGCAGAGGAACTTGAACCTTGGATGATTGAATGCTGAAGAGAACATCCAAGTCAAAAGGGATTGTCGGTAGGATTAAGAAGATAGTCATTATGTTTAGCAAGTAGAGTTAGTATAGGATATGTAACAAAAGATTTTTAGCAATTTTTTTTCGGGCAGTGAGTGAATATAAATGTCAGCACATATGAAGAAATCAGACACAATGATGAAATGGGGAAAATTTGTAGAAAAGCAGATATCAATAGAGACATTAGGAAATCAGGCAAAGTATAAAGTGAGTGATAGGATAAGACATTTTCAACAGGGTTGAGATTGAATATCTAATCTTAGGAAGAAACAAATATGTAGGTCACCAATAGAATTGACATTTGAGAGCATTAGGCAACATGGACATGGATGTTGTTAGTAATCCATGTTCACTTTCCATTTAGACTTTGGTACAATCCTAAGTGGGACCTTTGCATTTTGTTTCCAGAATATTACTGTGATAAAATGTGTATGTAGATCAGATGACATGATTATTTCTTCCACCATTTCTAGGAGCAGTATTTTGAAGACGTATAAATTAGCATTGGGGGTAAAAAGAGGTGTACCCTGTTTCTATGAATATACAGATAATGCATGAATAGACCTTAATTTCAATAAATAATATAACTTGTTCCACTTTAAGTAATGGATTGAATTGATATCTGAAAATATATAAGAAATCTTATATTGATATGCAATCATTCATGACAACCAGTTATACACCTAATGTTAATATTAGGTTACGGTTTATCATGAAGTTTGTGTGAGTTTTGCTTCAAAAGTGATTATGGAAATCGAAAATAATGTGTTTGGAAAGAAGTCTCATGAAAAGGCCAGTCAAGGAACACCGAGGAATTCATGAGTTCTGAAGAAGGAAGTGATTGAAATTGAAAAAAATGACGATAAATTTGCTTACTTGTGGATGAAATATTATAATATGATGTGAATAAACTGAAGAAATAGTAATGTACCAGTGTTGAATAAAAATGAACATCAAAATACACATCATGTCCCACAGGAATCTACTCGCATTGATGTTAAACTGTGTCAGTTACTGTAGAAATATTAGGATTTCTTTGCACCATTCACCAAAGTTAGTTTTCTTTTTTTTTTAATTTTTATTTATGCTTGTTCAAAACATTACATAGTTCTTGATATATCATATTCCACACTGTGTTTCAAGTAGGTAATGAACTCCCATTTTTACCCCGTAAACAGATTGCGGAATCACATCAGTTACACATCCATTGATTTACATATTGCCATACTAGTGTCTGTCGTATTCTGCTGCCTTTCCTAACCTCTACTATCCCCCTCCCCTTACCTCCCCTCCCCTCTTCTCTCTCTACCTCTTTACTGTAATTCATTTCTCCCCCTTGTATAATTTTTTCCTTTCCCTCACCTCCTCTTGTATGTAATTTATATAACCCTGAGGGTCTCCTTTTATTTCCATGCAATTTCCCTTCTCTCTCCCTTTCCCTTCCTCCTCTCATCCCTGTTTAATGTTAATTTTCTTCTAATTCTATTCGTCCCTACTCTGTTCTTAGTTACTCTCTTTATATCAATAAAGACATTTGGCATTTGGTTTTACGGATTGGCTAGCTTCACTTAGCATAATCTGCTCTAATGCCATCCATTTCTCTGCAAGTTATATCATTTTGTCATTTTTTAATGCAGAGTAATATTCCATTGTGTATAAATGCCACATTTTTTATCCATTCATCTATCGAAGTGCATCTAGGTTGGTTCCACAGTCTTGCTATTGTAAATTGTGCTGCTATGAACATCAATGTATCAGTGTCCCTGTAGCATTTTTTTTAGGTCTTTAGGGAATAGACTGAGAAGGGGAATACCTTGGTCAAATGGTGGTTCCATTCCCAGTTCTACAAGAAATCTCCATACTGCTTTCCAATTTGGCTGCACCAATTTGCAGTCCCACCAGCAATGTACAAGTTTACCCTTTTCTCCACATCCTCACCAGCACTTGTTGTTGTTTGAGTTCATAATAAATATCTGGAATGGAAAATGCTCAGGAGTTCACAACCTTGAAGGTGGTAGAGGAGTTTCCAAAAGTAAGGGACAGGGTAAATACCACAAACATGGAGCTGTGTCGGCCTTAAGACTTCTTGAGAAAATGCCTCTGAGGTTGGGCACTTGAAATATATGTTGTTGTCAGGAGCTTTAGCTTCCTTTGTAGTGAGACCATCAAAGCTGAGTCTGCATCTATGTGACCTGAAGAACATGGTTTTTTATTTTCCTATAAACACGAGGCAGCAGTGCTGAATTCTCTCTTTGTAGGCAAACTGGGGCTACTGGGGTCTATGTGTGTCCCCGTGTGGACTGTGAAGCCATTTGATCATCCTTCACATTTCGTCATGTTATTTGATGCTGCACTGAAAGTTTGGTATTTACTTTACGAAATAAAGGAGTTTAACTGCGATACAGTGCTGCAGGGAGTTCTGTCACATGTTGTGGTCAGGATCGGCAGGAGAATGTACCAAGTAGGCTTCTATCACACATAGTTGCCCCCTTGACCATAGCAATATGATTCTGAACATTGCCCTGAAACCTCTCCATTCAACAAGATGCCTTTACATCCAAAGGTCTGCTAGCTGCACATGTCAGTCACAAACCATTTCTAAGCCAATGGCAGATCCACGTGGCCGCACCACAGATGTTTTTTTCACACACCTACACTCTACTGCTCTTGGCCCACTACTCAGCAGGCTCCAACTTACTGGCATCTCTTTTCTACACCATTATCATGAAACTCAGTCAAACCAGACACTGTCTTGTATACTCATGATAAGCACCAGGACATCAAATGGATTTCCAGTGCCAGCTGGTCATGGAAATTTCAAAAATTTCATGGTATTTTCTAGCCATTTTTCAAGGATGAAGTTGGAGGTACTGTGGGTTTCAATTCATTCAGGAACCATTAAATGTTGAGGAAGCTCATTTCAATGGAAGCTCTAGAGAACTCTCACAGGCAAGTCCTCCGAAAGAGTGGCCCAATGTCACATAAAGCCAGCCACATTGAGGTCTACAATGTGAGGTCCATGTGTGTTTTGACTCTCAACTATTGCTTCCAAGTTTTTCAGAATATAATCAAGTGATATCCTCGCTGAGATTCCCAGTGCTCTGTGGAAAGCCACCCTGGGCCTAGATCTCAGTTTCCAAGGGTGACTCTCATGTGTGGCCTCCGAAAATCCCAACACAATTCATGGCAATACTTCTCTAAGGTCAGTTCCAGAACTCAGTCTCCAAGGGGAATCCCACAAGAGTTGAAACCCAGGTGGACACAGTCATCTTTTCCAACTGCCACACAAATGACCACAATTGAAACCAAAACACTCCCACATGGCCCTCATGTTTTTCCATATAGACACTCATCATAACCTCTCGCTGGAGGTTTCCATGAGGGGCGCAGACCAAGACACCGTCCAAAATAAGCTCCCTTGCCCCTAATTTGCCGAAAGTCAGGGTGGCCTACACACCCTTCCTGTGAACCAGAACTGATCAAATAGGGATGTAGTTAATACTGTTCTGCTTTTCCAATTTGAGGCCTACTGACTGTCAGGTATAGATTCTTTATGTGATTTGGAGTCATCAGCAAACCCAAGCACTTCTGCAGGGGTTCAAAGAACTCATTTGAACTAAAGGATCCTGATTCTTACTTGATGAAGGTCAGGAATCTAATAGAGGAAGGCAAGAGACTCATTTGCCATTTCTGTTTTGAGTGCACACATGGAATCTATCTTTAGATGCATCAGGTGCTGAGAATCTAAGCCACAACCTCACACAGAACCAAGAGGCTGATTCAGACACATCCTTTTACAAAGCAATTAAGCAAAGAGCAACAGGTGATGCCCATTCATTTTCATTTGAAAACTGTTTTCTTCAGGCTTCACAAAGGGGTGGCCAGAGGCAAAAACCTTCCTGACATTTAGGGCAACAGAAAAACAGGTAAGCAAAAGACCCAAAGCAGGGTTTCTGCACTGAGACTTTCCTGGTCACACTGACATCTGAGTTTTCTGAGATGCTCCCCATTCACTTTAGCTATCAAGTACATGGTCATGTCACAGAGCTTGGAGGTTGTATATATCTTGGACACAAAACCATGAGCCTATTCTGGAGAGTGGCCAGAATTCAGGAAGAAAACAGGATCTTAGGAAGATAGTAGGTTTTGCCCATCCAGAAGGCAAGCCGTGGTCCATTCATCAATTGGGCAGGATGAATGCCAGGAAGCTTTCTACTAAACAGGACACATCCATTAATTCATTCTCTTTTCTAATGTCTACAACCACAGACACAGTGGGACACACAGACATAGAAACACTCACATGTCAAACGACTTACTAGAAACAGTGCAATCCAAACCAAACAAACCGCATTTTCTACCTATTCTCAGAACATGTGATAAAACCACAAAACCACAACCACTCCCACAAAGGCACCTCCTTCCCCCAAGTAGGTCTGTGAGTATCCAGAGTGTCCTCTGACTGGTGGGCCATACAATGTTCTCCCGAAATGTCCTGTCCTGACTCAGATCTGGTCTCCTTGGCCAACTCTGTGAAGTTGTCAGGAGGCAGCGGTGAGCCACTACCTGCTTTCTCAGAAAAGGTCCCTCTTCAGAGCTCTCCTGGCCTTTGGCTATCCTCACATAGGTAGGTACCAAGAAAGACTGACCCTGTCCTTGGTAAAACCGAACAAGTGAGCCCACTGGGACTGGGACTGGGACTGGCTCTGGGTGCCTGTCTTCATGGATCCCAAGTTCAGAGAATTCCTTCACCAAGAAAGTGACGTAGGTCACTTCCTTCAGGAACTGAATCAGGTTACTGCCTTGGCAACCAATTTGTCCTAACAGTTGCTTCCAAGAGTCCAATGAGTTGGAGGCTGCCCCTACTTCCAGTGAAACTTTCACAATTTTGCATGGTATATCAACCATAGGCACCCAAAAAAAGCTCTCCAGATAGGCGTGGTTTGGTCCATCTTCTATACATTAAGAAAAGAAATGTTGATTCAGACACATCCCTTCATGCTAACCAGGTTGTTTGTCATGGAAGATGACTTTTGCTCTCTGACGTCATTCATAGCTGCCTACATTTAATCCTGGGATCATTTCTTTAATGACCTTGGAGGTTCTCAGCAAGTGGAAGATCCCCTAATTTCTGTATTGAAAGACCAACTCTGTCCCTGCTCTTCAGTAAAGTTAGATTGAGAGAACAGTGTATGGTCAGGGTTAATAACATGTTCCATTTGGGTTAGGAATCATTCTGCGGGATGAATTATGGTATTGGGAACGTGCGATATTTATAAGAATATAAGTGAATTATAAGTATGAAAACAGACATCTAGGTAATATTTGAAGCCCAGAATTGCATTGGACCCTTAGCTGGGATTCTTAGCTTTGAATTATATTCTGCACAGATGTCTCAGATAAATCGATATACAATGGCATAATTACTTGTACCTTGGTTTATTGAATGTTGAAGAGAACATCCAGTCAAAAAGGGATAATTTGTAGGATTAGTAAGATAGTTGGTAGGTTTTGAAAGAAGAGTGAGTATAGGATTTGGATAAAAAGATCTTTAGCTGTAGGGTTTCGGATAGAGTGAATGTAATTGTCAGCACATGTGGAGAGTCTGTCAAAAGGATGAACTGGGGAAAAAAGTAGGAATGCAGATATCAATTGACATTAGGATATCAGGCAAAGTATAAAGTGAGTAATAGAATTATACATTTTCAACAGGCTTGAGTTTGAATATATAATCTTAGGAAGAAACAAACATGTAGTCACCAATAGGATGAACTTTTGAGAGCATTAGGCAACATGGACATGGATGTTTTCCGTAATCCATGCTCACTTTTCATTTAGGCTTTGGTACAAACATAAGTTTGACCTCTTCTTTCTGTGTGCAGAATACTACTGTGGTAAAATGTATATGTAGGTCAGGTGACATGAGTATTTCTTCCACCATTTCTGGGAGCAATATTTTGAAGACGTATAAATTATTTTTGGAGGTAAAAATGGTGTACACTGTGTCTATAATTATAGAAATAATGCATGAATAGACCATACTGTAAATAAATATTATAACTGGTTCTAACTTTAAATAATGGATTGAATTGATATCTGAAAATATACAGAAAATCTTACATTGATATACAATCCTTCATTCCAACCAGTAATATATCTAATGGTTATATCAGCATTATGGTTTTTCATGAAGAATGTGTGAGTTTTGCTTCAAAAGTGATTATGGAAATCGGAAATAATGTGTTTGGAAAGAAGTCTCATGAAAAGACCAGTCAAGAAACCTGGAGGAATACATGTGTTTTGAAGCAGAAAGTGATTGAAAGTGAAACAAATGCCTATATATTTGTGAACTTGTGGATCAAATATATATCCTATGATGTGCATAAACTGAAGAAATAGTAATGTACCACTGTTACATAAAAATGAACGTCAAAATACACATCATGTACTCTCCCACAGGAATCTACTTGCATTGATGTTAAACTGGGTCAGTTATTGTAGAAATATTAGGATAATGCCGCAGTCTTGCTGGGCACAATCAGGAGCCACTTGCCAAAAGAAACGAACTTTATTTTTAGAACCACACACGCCAAACAAAACAGCCTCTCAGGAAAAACCTTCAGAGCCCCAACTGCCACCACTGGCTTCCCAAAACCTCTCCCTCCCACATGAGCCTCTCTCCGCCTCCCACAATCCTCCTGCTCTTGAGGCCGATTGGCTGGGTCATGTGGGCAAGGTCAAAAAAAGTCCCCCAATGAGCAGTTTTGTGGTCTGAAAGGGCAGGGAAACAGCCCATTGAGCATCACCGCAGAGGAGCCAATCAGCTAGTTGTTGCTGGGGCCGCTGTGAGCCAATCATCAGCCGGCAGCTGGAAGTTTGCTGGCAGCAGGAATTTTGCTGGGGCCCCTTCGGCTGTGGCTCTCAACATCTTCCCCTCTCTGTTTAAACAACACGCATGTGGCTTAGGGACCGTGCCTGCCTTAGGTTGTCCAATAGTACATATGGTCTTTACCCGTTAAGTTGGTACCATTGCAATTGGATCTTACCCGTCACTGACTACCCGTCCAGTATAGAGCCACACCTGTGGAGAGGTCTTTGTACCAGCGGGGGTGGGTGAGGTTCTTTGCCTCACCTCTGTTGGCCCCCCCAAATTTTAGCTGGACGATCATGACACGCAGAAGGGAGGAAGATACACCAAGCCAATTGACGGCTCCTTTTGGAAAAATTGTACCACCGATGACATCATCAGCAAATATACCCCAACACTACGACAAGTCGCTGCACCAACAGATAGTTCACAATGCATTTAGGTGAGTTCACATGTGTCCAGGCAAGTTCTGCAAGCAGTACAGGGATGGCTATTGCAGAAGCTGTAGATTGGAATTATCTTTGATTTCACCTGCACTGGGATGAAGATAGGAACTCTGGCAATAATGTCTAAAGAAAAAAATTATGTAACATTCCAGAAGGCACTAAAACCAAAAAAAAAAAAAAAACCATATGTAACATTCCAGAAGGCACATCAAAAACCAAAATGGCCCAAAAAGCATTCATTGAGGATGAAGTCTCTCACCTTCCTCTGTAAGGTTCCTGACCTCCATAAAATGAGAATAGGGATTTATTGGGTCAAATGAGTTCTTCAAAACCCTGCAGAGGGTAGCCAATGGGTTATTGGGTTTTTTCATTACTCCAATTCACATCAAGAATCTATACTCCACAGACAGTAGGCCTCAAATTGGAGAAGCAGAGCAGTATTAAAGTCAGGGTTATTTGATCACTCCTGATTCACAGAATGGGTCTCCAGGCCACCTTGACTTTAGGCAAATGAGAGAAAAGGGAGATTATTTTGGACACTGTCTTGGGCTGTGCCCCTCAAGGAAACGTCAAGCCAGAGGTTATGATGAGCGTCTATATGGAAGAAGATGAGGGCCATTTGGGAGTTTTTTGGTTTTCTTTGTGGTCATTTATGTGGCAGTCGGAAGAGATGACTGGGTCCACCAGGGCTTGAACTCTGGTGTGATTCCCCTTAGAGACTGAGTTCTGGAACTTACCTCAGAGAAGTATTGCCATGATTTGTGTTGGGATTTTAGGCGGCCACCCATGAGAGTCGCCCGTTGAAACTGAGATCTAGGCCTGGGGTGGCTTTCCACAGAGCACTGGGAATCTGAGACAGAATATCATATGATATTATTTTGAAATACTTGCCAGACATAGTTGAGAGTCAAAACACACATGGACCTCACATTGTAGACCTCAATTGGCCTGGCTTCATGTGACTATTTGGCCACTCTTTGGAAAGCCTTGCCTGAGAGAGTTCTCCAGAACATTCCTTGAAATGAGCTTCCTCAACATTGAATAATTCCTGAAAGAATTGAAACAAATAATGCCTCCAACTTCATCCTTGTAAAATGGCTAGATAAATACCATGAAATTTTTGAAATTCGCATGATGAGGTGGCACTGGAGAACCTTTGATGTTCTGTTGCTCATCATTAGTGTACCAGACAGTGCCTTGATTGATTGGGTATAATGAAAGTGGTGTAGAACAGAGATGCCGGTTAGATGGAGACTGCGGAGTATTTGTCCCAGAACTGTGGTGTGCAGGTGTGTGATAAAATATTTATGGTGGTGCCATGTGGATCTGCCATTGATTTCCAAATGGCTTTTAGCTGACATGGTGCACCCAGCAGACCCTTATATGCAAAGGCATCTTGTTATATGGAGAGGTTTCAGGGCAATGTTCAGAATCAGGTTGCTATGGTCAAGGGGGCAAGCTATGTGGGATAGAAGCCGGATTGGTGCGTTCTCCTGGAGACTCTGACCCACCACATGTCACAGAACTCCCTCCAACACTATGTCCCAGTTGAACTCCTTGTATTTCTTGAAGCAAATACCAAACTCCCAGTTCAGCACCAAGAAACACCATGAAAATTGAAGGATGACTAAATGGCTTCATCGTCCACACAGTTAGACACTTTGGCCCAGTGGCCTCTGTTTACCTACAAAGAGAAAAATCAGCACTGCTGCCTCAGGTTCATTGGAAAATAAGAAACCATGTTCTCCAGGTCACATAGATTCAGACCCAGCTTTGATGGTTTCACTACAAATGAAGACAAAGCTACTGACAACAACATATATTTCAAGTGCCACACCTCAGAGGCAGTTTCTCCAGAAGTCTTTTTTCCAGCAGACCTCCATGGTTGTGGAGTGTTTACCCAGTTCCTTACTTCTGGAAACTCCTCTACCTGCTCCCAGGTTGAGAACTCCTGAGAATTTTCCATTCCAGATATGTATTCACAGATTTTCTTACTCTTCTCCTCTAATTGTGTCTCACTTGGGGCAAAGGTAATGTCAAGGCATTGTTCTAGGTGAGAGTGGGAAGATTATTGCGTAGCACATATTTGCATACACATTGGATACATTATCCTATTTTCCATTTGAAATACTGAATTCCCGACACTAACCCATACCCTACTAGACTCTGACTACTTATCCTAAAATGATGGAGAAAAAGAAACCTAACAGAATAGAAATACAGGCCTTTTGTAGGAGGCATGGTGTATACCTGGATTTTCCTTCTCCTTTATCAAGGATATGTGTTATGAATCTAGTCAACTTTTCATTGTAAAATTTCTCCATGAGTTTTCAAAGTTAACACATATGTAAATTCCTGTCTCCTTTTCTCTGTAGCCTCTTTAGAACATGTATATTTTTATGCATATATAGACTGCTACCTGGTAACACACGTACATTCTTGTGAGCTCACTGACTTTGGAATATACAAATTATGAGAATAGATAACTTCCCCTAAATACTGATGGAACTGAAAATTCAACCTATGGGTGAGCTTCCTAGTGAACAACATCATACATAAATCCATGTTCAGTAAAATGAATATTTTTAGATATGTGGATGATATATATTTCATGATAAATTTTGATTGGCATATATATTGCTACATTTTATTGTTGTGTGTGTGTGTATATGTATATATATGTATATATATATATATATATATATATATATATATATATATTTATATATATATTTATATATATGTATGTATATATATATATATATATATATATATATATATATATATATATATATATATTCACGAGATTTTCCAGATTTTCCAAAACATGAAATAAATGTGTCTTATTATACACTCCCTAAATTCATTCAAGTTCATGTATGTGGATTTAAAATCAACATTTTACATGATTATCATCAGTCTGGCTGGGCACAATTCAGGAGCCAACTGTCAAAAGAAACGAACTTTATTTTTAGAACCACACAAACCAAACAAAACAGCTTCTCAGGAAAAACCCTCAGAGCCCAACTGCCACCACAGTCTTCCCACAAGCCTCTCCCTCAACCACAAGCCTCCTCCTTTTGAGGCCGATTGGCTGGGTCACATGGGCGGAGCCAAAAAAGTCCACCAATGAGCAGCTCCGTTGTCTGAAAGGGCAAGGAAACATCCCATTGAGCATCACCACAGAGGAGCCAATCAGCTAGATGTTGCTGGGGCCTCTGTGAGCCAATCATCCACTGGCAGTTTGAATGGGCGGGGAAACAGCTCAATGAGCATCTGCAGTGAGCATCACCACAGAGGAGCCAATGAGCTAGATGTTGCTGGGGCCGCTGTGAGCCAATCATCAGCCGGCAGCTGGAAGTTTGCTGGCAGTTGGAGGTTTCCTGGGGCCCCTTTGGCTGTGGCTCTCAACATCTCCCCCTCTCTGTTTAAACAACAAGCATGTGGCTTAGGGACCATGCCTGCCTTTGGTTGTTCAAAACTACATATGGTCCTTACTGGAGAACCTTGGCTGTGGCTATCAACAGGATTTGTATGTACCATTCACTGAAGTTAGTTTTCAGTACTAGGAAACAAATATGTATTTCAGGTGGATAAATATTTCTGCGAAAAATCTTGTGAAAAGTTGATTTTAAATCCACATACTTGAACATAAATGAATTTAGGGAGTGTAAATAAGATACATATATTTCATATTTTGAAAAATCTGGAGAGTGTGTGGGTGTGTGTGTGTACACACACACACACACACACAGATATTAAAATGTAGCAACATATATGCAAATCGAAATTCACCATGAAATATACATCAATCACAGATCCAAAAATATTCAATTTTCTTAACAGGGATTTATGTATAATGTTGTTCTACTAGGAAGCTCACCCATTATTTGAATTTTCAGTTCCAACAGCGTTTAGGAGGAGTGATGTCTTCTCACAAATTGTATCTCCCAAGTCAGTCACCTCACAAGAATGTAGGTGTGACACCAGGTAGGATTTGATATGTGCATATAAAAATACATTGCTGAATAGGCTACAGACAAAGGGAGACAGGAATTCACATATTTGTTAACTTTAAAAACACATGGAGATCTATTTCAATTAAAAATAGACTGGATTTATAACACCTAACATTTATCATGAAAAAGGCAAGATCAACTATACACCATGCCTCGTCTGAACTGCTTGTATTTCAATTCTGTTTGTGTTACTTTTCTGCATCATATTAGAATTAGTAGTCAGAGTCTAGTAGGGTATGGGTTCGTGTCAGGGATTCAGTATTTCGAATGGAAAATTGGAAAATGAATCCAATGTGTATGCAAATATGTGCTACACACAAAAAATTCCCACTCTCATTCAGAACAATGGCCTGAAATAACCACGCCCCATGTAAGAAACAATTAGAGGAGAAGAGTTAGAAAATCTGTGAATACATATGTAGAATGGAAAATGCTCAGTAGTTCACAACCTTTGAGGTGGAAAAGACGTTTCCAAACCTTAGGGACAGGGTAAAACTCCACAAACATGGAACTCTGCTGGCCTAAACACTTCTGGAGATACTGACAATGAGGTTGGGTACTTGAAATATATGTTGTTGTCAGAACCTTTAGCTTCCTTTGTAGTGAGACCATCAAACTTGGGTCTGCATTTTTGTGACCTGGAGGACATGAATTCTTATTGTCCAATGAACATGAGGCAGCAGTGCTGAATTCACTCTTTGTAGCTAAACTGTGGCCACTGGGGGATAAGTGTCTCCCCGTCTGGAATTTGAAATCATTTGGTCATGCTCCACTTTTAGTGGTGTTTCTTGCTGCTGCAGTGGGTGTTTTGTATTTGGTTCATGACATACAAAGAGTTAAACTGGGACACAATGCTGGAGGGAGTCCTGTAACGTATGGTGTGTCAAGGTCTGCAGGAGAATGCACCAACCAGGCTTCTATCCCCCATTGCTTGCCCCCTTTACCATAGGAACTTGATTCTGAATATTGCCCTGAAAACTCTCCATGTAACATGATGCTTTTACATACAAAGTTCTGCTAGCTGCACCATGTCAGTCACAAGCCATTTGAAAGCCAATGTAAGATCCACATGACCCCACCACAGATGTATTGTCACACACCTGCACACAACTGCTCTAGGCCCACTACTCAGCAGGCTCCAACTTACTGGCATCTCTGTTCTACACCATTTTCATGAAACACAGTCAATGAAGGCATTTTCTGGTACACTCATGATCAGCAACAGGACATCCAAAGGTTCTCCAGTGCCACCTGGTCATGGGAATTTCAAAATTTGGTGGTAGTTATCTAGCCATTTTTGAAGGATGAAGTTGGAGGCACTGTGGGTTTAAATTCATTCAGGAGCCATTAAATATTGAGTAAGCTCATTTCGATGAAAGCTCTGGAGAACTCTCACAGGAAAGGCTTCCCAAAGAGTGGCCCAAGGTCACATGAAGCCAGGCCCATTGAGGTCTACAATGTGAGGTCCATGTGTGTTTTGACTCTCAACTATGGCTGTCAAGTCTTTCAAAATAAAATCATGTGATATCCTTGCTGAGATTCTCAGTGCTCTGTGGAAAGGAACCCTGGGCTTAGATCTCAGTTTCCAAGGGTGACTCTCATGCATGGCCTGCTAAAATCCCAACACAATTCATGGCAATACTTCTCTGAGGTCAGTTCCAGAACTCAGTCTCTAAGGTAAATCACACCTGAGTTCAATCCCAGGTGGACCCAGTCATCTCTTCCAAACGCCACACAAATGACCACAATTAAAACCAAAACACTCCCACATGGCCCTCATCTTCTTCCATATAGACACACATCATAACCACTGGCTGGTGGTTTTCATGAGTTGCGCAGCCTAAGACAGTATCCAAAATAAGCTCCCTTGCCCCTCATTTGCCTAAAGTCATGGTGGCCTGGACACCCTTCCGGTGAACCATGAGTGATCAAAAAGGCTTGCTGTTAATACTGCTTCGATTTTCCAATTTTAGGCCTACTGACTCTTCGGTTTAGATTCTTAATGTTAAATGGAGTCATGAGAAAAACCAAGCACCTCTGGGCTAGCCTCTTCAGGGCTTTGAAAAACTCATTTGACCAAAAAGATCTTGATTCTCACTTGATGGAGGTCAGGATCCTTAGAAGAATTCGAGAGACTTCATCCACAATGACTGATCTTTTGGCCATTTTGGTTTTGGATACACAAGAGATCTTTCTTTAGATCCCTCAGGTTTTGAGAATCTAGGCCACAGCCTCACAGGGGGCCAAGAGCCTAAATCAGACACATCCCATTCCAAAGCAATTAAGCAAAGAGCCACAGGTGATGCCCATTTATTTCCATTTGAAAACTGTTTTCTTCATGCTTCACAAAGGGGTGGCCTGAGGCAAAGATGTTCCTGACATTCAGTGCAACAGAACAATAGGTAAGCAAAATTCCCAAAGCAGGGTTTCTCCACTGAGACTTTCCTGGTCACACTGATATCTGAGTTTTCTGGGATGCTCACCATTCCCTTCAGCTATGTAGTACATGGCCATGTCACAGAGCTTGGAGGTGGTACATATTTTGGACACAAAACCATCAGTCTATTCTGGAGAGTGCCCACAATTCAGGAAGAAAACAGGAACTTAGGAAGATAGTAGGTGTTGCCCATCTATAAGACAAGCCACAGTCCATTCATAAATCGGGCAGGATGAATGCTGAGAAGATTTCAACTAGACAGGACTCATCCATTGATGCATTTTCTTTTCTAATGTCTACAACCAGGGGCACAGTGGGATACACTGATATCCAAACACATGCCTTGTCAAACGACTTACTACAAACAGGTCCCGCCAAAACAAACAAACCGCCATTCCTACCTATTCTCAGAACATGAGACAAATTCACAAATCCCCACCCACACCCACAAAGACACCTCCTTCCCCCAAGTAGGTCTGTGACTATCTGGAGTTTCCACTGACTCGTGGGCCATAGTATGTTCCAAATAAATGGCCTTCCTGTCTCAGACCTGCTTTCCTTGTGCAACTCTGTGAATTTGTCAGGAGCCAGCAATGTGCCACTACCTGCTTTCTCAGGAAAAACCCTATTCAGAGCTTTCCTGCGTTTTGGACATCCTCACATCAGTAGGTACCAAAAATGAATGTCTGTGTCCTTGGTAAATCCAAACAAGGAGACCACTGGGACTGGGACTGGACTGGCTATGGGTTCCTGTCTTCCTGGATCCCAAGTTCAGAGAGTTCCAACACCAAAGAAGTGATGTGAGGTCACTTCCTTCAGGAACTGAATCAGATCACTGCCTTGGCAACCTCTTTGTCCTAACAGTTGCTTCCAAGGCTACCATGAGAAAGAGGCTGCCCCTACTTCCTGTGACACTTTCACAAGTTAGAATGCTATATCAACCATAGGCACCCGGGAGCAGCTCTCCACACAGGCCTGGTTTGGTCCATCTTCTCTACATTAAAAAGAGAAAGGCTGATTCAGAAACAACCCTTCATTCTGACCATGTTGTTTGCCAGGGAAGATGACTTTTGCTCTCTCAGGTCCTTCATAGCTGCCTACATCTTCTCCAGTGATCATTTCTGCATGGAATTTTGTGGTTCTCAGCAGGTGGAAGATCCCCTACATTCCTATATTGTAAGACCAACTTTGTCCCTGCTCCTCTGTAAAGTTAGATTGAGGGAACAGTGTATGGTTAGGGTTAATAACATGTTCGATTTGGGTTAGAAATTATTCTGCTGGATGAATAATTGTACAAGAATAATGAGGTGAAATGTATGTAGGAAAACAGAAATCTAAGTAAAATTTGAAGCCCAGAAGGGGATTGGGCTTCAAGGGATTGTGATACTTAGCATTGCGATCAAGGGATTGTGATACTTAGCATTGAATTATGTTCTGCAGAGATGTCTCAGAGAGACCGATATACAATGGCATAAGACCCTGTACCTTGGATTATTGAATGTAGAAGAGAACATCCAGTCAGAAAGCATTAATAGGTAGGATTAGGAAGATAGTAGGTTTAGGAGGAAGAGTGATTATAGGATTTGGAACAAAAGTTTCTTAGCAATAGGGTTTCGATTAGAGTGTGAATGGAAATGTCAGCACATGTGAAGAGTCAGTCACAATGATGAACTGGGGAAAATATGTAGGAAAGCAATCAATAGAGACATTATGAAATCAGGAAAAGTATAAAGTGAGAGAAAGGATTAGATGTTTTCAACAGGGTTGAATTTGAATATATAATCTTAGGAAGAAACAAATATATTGTCACAAATAGGATTGATTTTTGAGAGCATTAGGCAACTTGGACATGGATGTTTTTAGTAATCCATATTCACTTTACATTTAGGCTTTGGTACAAACATAAGTGTGACCTTTTCTTTTTGTGTCCAAATATTACTGTGATAAAATGTATATGTAGATAAGGTGACATAAGTATTTCTTCCATCATTTCTGAGACCAATAATTTGAAGACGTATAAATTAGTATTGGGTTTACAAAGAGGTGTACCCTGTGTCTATGAATATAAAGAAAAAGCATGAATAGACTGTACAGTGAATAAATAATATAACTGGTTTCACTTTAAATCATGGATTGAATTGATATCTGAAAATATATAAGAAATATTATATTGATACAAAATCATTCATTCCAACCAGTTATACATCTAATGGTAATATTGGGGTTATGGATTATCATGAAGGGTGTGTGAGTTTTGCTTCAAAAGTGATTATGGAAATCGAAAATAATGTATTTGGAAAGAAGTCTCATGAGAAGACCAGTCAAGAAACATGGAGGAATACAATAGTTTCGAAGCAGAAAATGATTGAAAGTGAAACAAATGCCTATAATTTTGTAACTTGTGGATGAAATATATATCTTATAATGTGCATAAACTGAAGAAATAGTAAAATACCAGTGGTGAATAAGAATGAACATAAAAATACACATCATGTCCCATAGGAATCTACTTGCATTAATGAGAAACTGGGTCAATTATTGTAGAAATATTAGGATTTGTATTCATGATTCACTGAAGTTAATTTTCAGTAATAGGAAACAAATAGTATTTCAGGTGGTTGAATATTTCCGAGAATAATCTTGTGAAATGTTGACTATAAATCCTCATACATGAACTAGAATGAAATTAAGGAGTGTATAATAAGACACATATATTTAATATTTTAAAACATCTGGAGTGTGTATACACACACACACACACACACACACACACATTAAAAAGTAGTAGTATATATGCCAATCGAAATTCATCATGAAATATATATCATCCACAGATCGAAAAATATTCATTTTCCTGAACATGGAATTATGTATAATATTGTTCAACTAGGAAGCTCACAAAGAGGATGAATTTTCAGATCCCACAGTGTTTAGGAGGAGTGATCACTTCTCACAATTTGTATCTGCCAAGTCAGACACCTGACAAGAATGTACGTGTGATACCAGGTAGGATTCTATATATGCATATAAAAATAGATGTGCTGAATAGGCTACATAGAATGGGAGAGAGGAATTCACATATTTGTTAACTTTAAAAACACATGGAGAACTATATCAATTACAAATTGACTAGATTTATAACACCAACACTTTGTCACGCAAAAGCCGTGTCCAACTATACACTATGCCTCCTCTGATATGCTTGTATTTCTATTCTGTTTGAGTTATTTTTCTCCATCATATTAGGATTAGTAGTCAGAGTATAGTAGGTTATGGGTTAGTGTCAGGGATTCAGTATTTCAAGTAGAAAATAGGAAAATGAATCCAATAAGCATGAAAATATGTGCTACAAAAAATATTCCCACTCTCATCCAGAAGAATGCCTTGAAATTATCATCGCCCATAGTATGACACAATTAGAGGAGAAGAGTTAGAAAATATGTGAATACATATCTGGACTGGAAAATGCTCAGCATTACACAACTATGGAGGTGGTAGAACAGTTTCCAAAAGTAAAGGACAGTGTAAACCCTCCACAAACATGGAGCTATGCTGGCCTAAAGACTTCTTGAGAAACTGCCTCTGAGTTTGGGTAGTTGAAATATATGTTGTTGTCAGGAGCTTAACTTCCTTTGTAGTGAGACCATCAAAGTTTGGTCTGCATCAATGTGACCTGGAGGACATGGTTTCTTATTTTCCAATGAACATGAGGCTGCAGTGCTGAATTCACTCTTTGTAGCTAAACTGTGGTCACTGGGGGCTAAGTGTCTCCCCATGTGGACTTTGAAGCCATTTGGTCATCCTCCACTTTTCCTGGTGTTTCTTGCTGCTGCACTGGGTGTTTTGTATTTGCTTCATGACATACAAGGAATTCAACTGGGAAACAGTGCTGGAGGGAGTCCTGTAACATGTGGTGGGTCAGGGTCTGCAGGAGAATGCCCCAACTTGGCTTCTATCCCACATTGCTTGCCCCCTTGACCATACCAACCTGATTCTGAACATTGCCCTGAAACCTCTCCATATTACAAGATGCCATTTCATATAATGGTCTGATGGCTGCACGAAGTCAGTCACAAGCAATTTGGAAGCCAATGTAATATCCACATGGCCACACCACAGATGTATTATCACACACCTGCACACCACTGCTCTAGGCCCACTACTCAGCACGCTCTAACTTACTGGCATCTCTGTTCTACACCATTTTCAAGAAACCCAGTAAATCAAGGCACTGTCTGGTACACTCATGATCAGCAATGGGACATCCAATGGTTATCCAGTGCCACCTGGTCATTGGGAATTTCAAAAATTTTATGATATTTATCTATCCATTTTTCAAGAATGAAGTTGAAGGCACTTTGGGGTTTCCATTCATCCCAGAACCATTAAATGGTGAGGAAGCTCATTTCAATGAAAGCTCTGAGGAACTCTCACAGGCAAGGCTTCTCAGAGTGTGCCCAAAAGGTCACATGAAGCCAGGCCCTTTAAGGTCTATAATGTGAGGTCCTTGTGTGTTTTGACTCTTAACTGTGGCTGCCAAGTTTTTCAGAATAAAATCATGTGATATCCTTGCTGAGATTCTCAGTGCTCTGTTGAAAGCTTTCCTGGGCCTAGATCTCAGGTTTCAAGGGCGACTCTTATGCATGGCCTCCTACAATCCCAACACAACTCATGGCAATACTTCTCTGAGGTCAGTTTCAGAACTCAGTTTCTAAGGGGAATCACACCAGAGTTCAAGCCCATGTGGACCCAGTCATCTATTCCAAACGCCACAAAAATGACCACATTTAATACCAAAACATTCCCACATTGCCCTTATCTTTAACCATATAAACACTCATCATTAACTCTGGCTGCAGGTTTCCAAGAGTGGCGCAGCCCAAGACAGTGTCCAAATAATGCACCCTTGCCCCTGATATGTCCAAAGTAAGGGTGGCCTGTTCACCCTTCTTATGAACCAGGAGTGATCAAATAGGCCTGCCATAAATACTGCTCTGCTTCTCCAATTTGAGGCCTACTGACTGTCAGGTATAGATTCTTTATGTGATTTGGCAT